>NC_057729.1:12850668-12881764 GCF_004010195.1 Chiloscyllium plagiosum
GATGTGGACGAGATGCGTTGGAGGGCATCTTTGACCACGTGGGAAGGGAAATTGCGGTCTCTGAAGAAGGAGGCCATCTGGTGTGTTCTGTATTGGAACTTGTCCTCCTGGGAGCAGATACGGCGGAGGAATTGGGAATACGGGATGGCATTTTTGCAAGAGGTAGGGTGGGAAGGGGTGTAATCCAGGTAGCTGTGGGAGTTGGTGGGTTTGTAGAAGATGTCAGTGTCAAGTCGGTCGTCACTGATGGAGATGGAGAGGTCCAGGAAGGGGAGCCAGGTGTCGGAGATGGTCCAGGTAAATTTAAGGTCAGGGTGGAATGTGTTGGTGAAGTTGGTGAATTGTTCAACCTCCTCGCGGGAGCACGAGGTGGCGCCAATGCAGTCATCAATGTAGCGGAGGAAGAGGTGGGGAGTGGTGCCGGTGTAATTACGGAAGATCAACTGCTCTACGTAGCCAACAAAGAGACAGGCATAGCTGGGACCCATACGTGTGCCCATGGCTACCCCTTTGGTCTGGAGGAAGTGGGAGGATTCAAAGGAGAAATTGTTAAGGGTGAGGACCAGTTCGGCCAAACGAATGAGAGTGTAGGTGGAAGGGCACTGATCCAACCCTGACTTTGTAATTAAGTCTTCTGGCAGGTGTGGTGCTGTTGGTGTCTGGTGTGGTGACCTCTATATTGCACAGGCTGATAGCCAGATCTTGGACACCTCCTCCTATCTCCCCCTGGATCATGACCCCACCTTGGAACATCAAGTTATTGTGTCCATGACAGTCACTAACCTCATTTCATCTGGTGATCACACCCCTACTGCCTCCAGGCTCTTAGTCTCCTAATCCCGCATAGCTCGCTTCTACCTCCTTCCCAAACCCCACAAAACTCCTGGCCCATAGAACTATCTCTTCGCACCTCGACTTGATTTTTTTCTCCCCTTATCCAGACCCTGCCAACTCAAACCGCGATTCCTCTGATGCTTTACATCTGTTTCAGAATTTCCAGTTTGCGGACTCCAGCGGCCTCTTCTTTACTATGGACATGTGGTTCCTTTACATGTGTCCATCCTCCATCAGGTTGGTCTCAGGGCTCTCTGCTACTTCCAAGAAAAAAGGCCTGAACCGTCCCCATCCACGGCCACCCTCCTCCGCAAGCTCAGCCGCACCCTTCTTTTTTAACTCCTCTCACTCTCTTCAGGTTAGAGGGATGGCTATGGGTTATGCCTGTCTCTTTGTGGGATACATGGAACATTCCTTGTCCAATTCCTGCCCCGCCCACAGCTGTTTCTCCAGTATATCAATGATATAATCGGGCTGCTTCCCTCTCCCATCTGGAATTGGAAATATTTATCAATTTCACTTTTAATGTAATGTAATCTAATCTAATCTAATCACTTCCAATTTCCACCCTGCTCTCACTTTCATCAAGATTAGAGTGGTGCTGGAAAAGCATAGCAGGTCAGGTAGCATCCGAGGAGCAGAAAAATCGACGTTTCAGGCAAAAGCCCTTCATCAGGAATAGAGGCAGGGTCCCTGCAGAGTGGAGAGATAAATGAGAAGGGGCTGTGGGTGGGGAGAAAGTAGCATAGAGTACAATAGGTGAATGGGGGTGGGGATGGAGGTGATAGGTCAGAGAGGAGGGTGGAGTGGATAGGTGGAAAGGAACATAGACAGGTAGGACAAGTCATGAGGGCAGTGCTGAGCTGGAAGGTTGGAGCTGGGGTGAGGTGGGGGAAACTGGTGAAATCCACATTGATGCCATGGGGTTGAAGTGTTCTGAGGCAGAAGATGAGACATTCTTCCTCCAGGGTCGGGTGGTGAGGAAGTGGTGGTGGAGGAGGCCTAGGACCTGCATGTCCTCGGCAGAGCGGGAGGGGGAGTTGAAATGTTGGGCACCAGGGCGGTGGGATTAATTGGTGCAGGTGTCCCGGACATGTTCCCTAAAGTGCTCTGCTAAGAGGCATCCAGTCTCCCCAATGCAAAGGAGACCACATCGGGAGCAACTGCTACAATAAATGATATTGGTGGATGTGCAGGTAAATCTTTGATGGATGTAGAAGGCTCCTTTGGGGCCTTGGATGGAGGTGAGCGCAGCAGGTCAGGCAGCATCTAGGGAACAGGAGAATCGACGTTTCGGGCATTAGCCCTTCTTCAGGTAGTCATGGAGGCAACGGTCTTTGCGGAAAGCGGAAAGGGATGGCGAGGGAAATATATCTCCAGTGGTGGGGTCCGCTTGGAGGTGGTGGAAATGTTGAGCTCCTGGCACAAGTGAAACATTCAAATTGTGTCCACTCCATCTGGTGTTTGAAGAAGTTTGTAAATTTCGTTGAGTTCATGTCTCATTCTTATAAAGTCTAGAGAATGTAGTCCCAGTCTCCTCCATCTCTCCCCTTAGGACAGTTCTACTATTCCAGGAATTAGTCTGGTGAGCCTGTGTTTCAATCCTTCAGTGGCAAGAATATCCATCCTTGACCACTTGTCAATTCATGCCAAAAATTACCCAGAACCTCACGTGCTCTAATTTTATTCACTAAGTCCTTGTGTGAGGCCTAAGTGAAAGTCTTCTGAAACTCTAAGTCCACATCCATATTCCCCTATCATCTACTTTGTTAGTAATATCCATGGGAAACTCCAAACAGTTTTCCAAAAATGGTTTCGCCCTCATAAAACCATGTTATCCTTGTCCAATTATTTTCAAAGTGTCCAGTGATCACATTCTCTATAACAGATATGTTTTTCCTATGACAATTGTCAGGTTACATATTTGTGGTTCGTTGTATTGTCTCTCTATCCTTTCCTAAATAATGTGATAACATTTGAAATCTTCCAATCAATAGGCACCATTCCCAAATACATAGTACTTTGAAAGATGTCCACCAATTCACCATAATCTATAGAGTCATTTTGTACAACACTTTGCCATGTAAATCAACAGTTTATGGGAAACCTTTAATTTTATTAATTTCTCCAAAGCTACAGTTTACATTATACTAATTTAGTGGGCGGCACGGTGGCACAGTGGTTAGCACTGCTGCCTCACAGCGCCAGAGACCCGGGTTCAATTCCCGCCTCAGGCGAAGTTCCTCATTATCACTAGTTCATCGAGTCTTTTATAATTTCTCGAAATTTAACGTATTTTCCTCCAGGAACACAGACACAAAGTAATTATTTGGTTTCTCCATTATTTAACCTTTTTTTATTATCTATTTTCCTAGTCTTGCCTTTAATGGGTTCATGGTCATTGCTGCTAATCTTTCTTTTGCTTTTTACATATCTTTAGGAGCTTTTACAGCCTGATTTTATGTTTCTTGTCAGCTTACATTTATATTCACAGAAACTTTCTTTATCAATTACTTTATCCTCCTTTTTTGAATTCTAAAATACTCTCAATTCTCAGATTTTCTACCTTTTGGCAACATTATAAGCCTTTCTCTTTTAATTTAGCGACTGTCTCTGTGAGCAATACTTGACTTGTAATGTACTTCTGCTAAATATTTCTGTCATGTATTCCTGTTGTAAAATGTATTACTTCTTGAAACATCTACCATTATGTGCCTTTCAATATAACTTAAATTTGTTTTCCTAATCTATGACAGTTACCTTTTACATCGTATCTTATTGTTTCACTTGTTTTAGATTTAAGAACCTATTTTGAGATAGAGCAACATCATTTTCAAATTAATGTAATTTTCTACCATGTAATGGTCACTCTTCTTGAAAGATCCTTTAACAATGATATAATTTATTAGCCCCTTCTCATTACAGAACTTTACATCAAAAATCGCCTTTCATTAATTGGCACCTCAGCATCCTGTTCTGTAAAGCCATCTTGTAAACATTCCAGTCCTCCACTGCATTGGCGCTCATTTGTTTTCATCTAAAAATTAGATTGATGTCACACATAACTACTTACATGATTAATCCAGTCACAGCACTTGGACTGCAGTGGTCCAAGAAGGCAGCTCACCACCACATTCTCAAGCACAACTAGGAATGAGCAATGAATGCTGTCCAGGCAGCAATGCCCATGTCTCACAAGAGAATTAAAACAAACTTCATTCTCCTTGTTCTGTTCACTTCTAATTTCCGTATATAAACCGTGCCTACCCTTTATTGCTACCAATATTTCCTGCTTCTTCGCTCAACTCAAATAGATTATACAATTTATTATTCTGGTCTGCATGCCCCTCTCACTAATGTACTGATTCCACCCCTTAGTAACAGCCCTACCCCCACCTCTTTTTCTTTTTTGACTGTCCATCCTAAGTGCTAGATAGCTTTGAATTGCCTCAAACCTGGAGTTCAAGTTTCCACAACTGGTAACAATTCCTATAAGAGTTCGTAAGGTCATGAGTTGATGCACACCACAGAATGGGCATTCCACGTGGTTGTGCTGACCTTCAATGCTGGATTTTGGAAAATTTAACATAATATGTAAACTAGAAATAGTCATTCTCCATCTTGAATCAACTCCTTCTTCTGTGACTATCAGTTAGGTTCTTAAATGTTTTGAAAACCTATGCATTTTTCTAAATTGAAATCACTTGCACACTTTTCCTAAAAGTACTGATTAATCTAGCATTTTGCACACAAACCCCCATAGTGCATATTCACCAATTAATCAACTTACATGTTTGCTATAAAATCACATTTTTCACTCCTCCTTACAATTGTAACTTGTTATTGTTACTGTCACTTGTTATTCATATTTCATCATTTCAGATCTTAACCTGTCATTTGGTTAGATTGGACCTCCTCCTTCAAGATTGTATGCACCAAATTCTCAAGTTCATGTTTCTTTTCTAGCTGTACTTGTTAATGAGCTGCAATCTTTGTGTGATTGATGTCCTGAGTATGCCGTTGTTGTCCACAACCACCTGATAAAGGAGCAGTGCTCCAAAAGCTAGTGCTGCCAAATAAACCTGTTGGACTTTAACCTGGTGTTGTGTAAGTTTGAACCTTTTAGAGTTGTAAATGTCTGTTAAAACTTGCACATTCATTAACTGCTAAGAATTATTATCCTAATTTTGCCAATCTCTATAGTTGAGCAATTGCTTCCAGATTCAAGCTAAAACCTATTGAGCCCAACAACCTGCCTTTGTAAACTGTATTTCTAAATAAAGCAGAAGTGCCTCAAAAGGCACTCAGACATTCAGGCCCAGTTAAAAAGTAAGGCGTTGTGGGGGGGGGCATTGCCCTCACTTTATGAATAAGCAAAAAGCTGGTTACAGTGCATTGGGGAAGTTCTGGCAGGGAAGACCACCTGTTCTGGTTGAAGTAGACTAGCAAAATCAATGAACTGCACATGCCCATATCACTGTCAACTGCACGTTGACCCAAGCAAAATAAAACCTGCCCAGATATTGTTATTGCAGGAAGAAAGAGTCGGATCAAAAATTGTAACTGAAGTGAGTCACACCTATTTCAGAAGCACTGGACATTGCAATCAATCCTGGTATGACTACTGAAAACATATGATAAAAATGCCACTTGCTTCTCTGTTTTGTTCTATGTCAAAATCTTGGTTTGTCATATTGTCTAGCTTAGGGCCATCCTGTAATGAAGAACAGTGGGACAGATACAGCGATGGAGGTCACAAATCAATAGGCTAATGTGTTGAAAATCAAGTCCCACCATTTTGAGAGGCATCACAAATAAACCAGAGGACATAGGTTTACGGTGAGAGAGGAAAGATTTAAAAGGGACCTAAGAGACAACATTTTCATTATTAGGGTAATACGTGTGTGGAATGAGCTGCCAGAGGAAAGGTGAATTCTGGGACAATTGCAACACTTAAAAGATATCTGGATGCGTATATGAATAGGAAGGGTTTGGAGGGATATGGGCCAAGTGCTTGCAAATGCAACTCGAATTATTTAGGATATCGGGTCGGCATAGACGAGTTGGACCGAAGGGTCTGTTTCCGTGTTGTACCATCTCTATGACTCTATGACTTTATTTAATCAAATAATATATCATCTACAATTTGTCTAACTAATGAACCCAGAGAGTAAATGGAGTCGAGGAAGAAAGAGGTAGTTCTGTGGGTCAAGAGTAGGAAGAAACAATGGGCCTGCCCATGAAATCCTGTGTATGGATTTTGGGAAGGAGGTGGAAGTAAGCCATTTGAGGAATGGGAGATCATGAGGAGACTATTTAGAAGAAAGCACCTACAAAGATTTTGCACTGAACAAAATAAAAGTGGTTTATTACCAACAGATTGTTTGTCACCGAAGGCAGCAAAGAATTACATTTTGTTTCCTTTCAGGTATCAAGATGCAAAAGCACAGAAAAACTTATGGCCCTTGAGAAGCTTCCTCACACCCTCACCCCCACCACCACCCCGCCCCCCCCCCCACCCTCTTCCCTCTGACTCCATCCCCTCTCCCAAATCCCCCCTCCTGTCTTGTATTTATCATCCTCCTGACCTTCTGTCTTCCGGTGCTGAATCTTTTGTCCGCAGCAAAGATCTCAGTTTTATCCCTTTGTATCCCCACTTAAATGACATTTGGGCGCGACAAGACATTGAATTTTTCTTCCGTTGTCTTCGCCTCCATGTCCATTTCTTTATACAAGAGTCCTCTACCCATCTCACAGACCCCTTCACCCACCTCCAACACTCTCTGGCCCCCTCTCTCTGGCATTTTACCTGCACTTGACCTGTTCATCGAGAACTGTTAGTGTGACATTGCTCAACTCAATTTCACTGCCCCGCCCTCACCTATTCCAACCTATCTGCCTCCTGAACTGACTGTAATTTATGTTCTCAGATCCAACCCAGGCTTTGTAATTAAGCTTGTTGACAAGCGTGGTGCTGGTGTTATCTGGCGTACCGACAGAGGCTGAGTGCCAACTCTCAGACACCTCCTCCTATCTCTTTCTGGACCATGACCCCATCTTGGGACATCATGTCCATCATGTGTCCATCATGGTCACTAACCTCAATTTCATCTCTTGATACTCCAACCAACCTCACCCCCCCTCCAACCCATCAATTCCACTGCCTCTAAGATAGAAGTTTTGCTTCTATCTCCTTTGCAAAATCTAAAAACAGGCCTGGCCGGGCAGACCCATTGCTTCTGCCTACTCCTGAGATGGAAATGTGTTGCTGGAAAAGCGCAGCAGGTCAGGCAGCATCTAGGAAACAGGAGAATTGACGTTTCGGGCATTAGCCCTTCTTCAGGAATGAGGAAAGTTGGTCCAGCAGGCTAAGATAAAAGATAGGGAGGAGGGACTTGGGGGAGGGGCGTCGGAAATGTGATAGGTGGAAAGAGGTCAAGGTGAGGGTGATAGGTCAGACTGGGGTGGGGGCGGAGAGGTCGGGAAGAAGATTGCAGGTCAAGAAGGCAGTGCTGAGTCTGAGGGTTGAGACTGAGAAAAGGTGGGGGGAGGGGAAATGAGGAAGCCGGAGAAATCTGTATTCATCCCTTGTGGTTGGAGGGTTCCTAGGCAGAAGATGTGTCGCTCTTCCTCCAGGCATCGTTGGCCAGGGTCTGGCGATGGAGGAGGCCAAGGACCTGCATGTCCTTGGCGGAGTGGGAGGGGGAATTAAAGTGTTCAGCCATGGGGCGGTTGGGTTGGTTGGTGCGGGTGTCCCAGAGGTGTTCTCTGAAACGTTCCGCAAGTAGGCGGCCTGTCTCTCCAATGTATAGGAGCCACATCGGGTGCAGCGGATGCAGTAAATGATATGTGTGGAGGTGTAGGTGAATTTCTGATGGATATTGAAGGATCCCTTGAAGTGGGGGGGGAGGTGTGGGTGCAAGTTTTGCATTTTTTGCGGTTGCAGGGAAGGTGCCGGGAGTGGAGGTTGGGTTGGTGGGGGGTGTGGATTGGACAAGGGAGTCGCAGAGGGAGTGGTCTTTCCGGAACGCTGATAGGGGTGGGGAGGGAAATATATCCTTGGTGGTGGGGTCCGTTTGGAGATGGCGGAAATGACGAAGGATGATTCGATGTATCTGGAGGTTGGTGGGGTGGTCGGTGAGGACCAGTGGGGTTCTGTCCTGGTGGCGATCGGAGGGGCAGGGTTCAAGGGTGGAGGAGCGGGAAGTGGAGGAGATGTGGTGGAGAGCATCGTCAACCACGTCTGAGAGGAAATTGCGGTCTTTGAAGAAGGAGGCCATCCGGGTTGTTCGGTATTGGAATTGGTCCTCCTGGGAGCAGATGCGGCAAAGGCGAAGGCAAAGGAATTGGGAATATGGGAGGGCATTTTTACAGGGGGCAGGGTGGGAAGAGGTGTAATCTAGGTGTAATCTAGGAGTCAACCGGTTTATAGTATACGTCCGTGTTGAGTCGGTCGTCTTGCGCCTAGGAACCCTCCAACCGCAAGGGATGAATACAGATTTCTCCAGCTTCCTCATTTCCCCTCCCCCCACCTTTTCTCAGTCCCAACCCTCAAACTCAGCACCGCCTTCTTGACCTGCAATCTTCTTCCCGACCTCTCCGCTCCCACCCCACTCCGACCTATCACCCTCACCTTAACCTCCTTCCACCTATCGCGTTCCCAACATGCCTCCCCCAAGTCCCTCCTCCCTACCTTTTATCTTAGCCTGCTTGGCACACTCTCCTCATTCCTGAAGAAGGCTTATGCCCGAAACGTCGATTCTCCTTTTCCTTTGATGCTGCCTGACCTGCTGCGCTTTTCCAGCAACACATTTTTAAGAATTGTATTTGGCTCCATGGGACTTAATTGGCCAGGACCTGCTGGAGGTGTAAAACAATATGCTTGTGTCAGGTAGAGTGAGTGAATCCATGAGGAAAGATATCATTGCCCTCATCTACAATCGAAATGGGGAGAGGGAGGAAATTAGGATTTGGCAACCAATCTAACTGCTGAATGCAGATTACAAAATCCTGTCTCATGCACCTCAGGCATATAATCAACTACATGCTGGAAGTGGATGGATGACTGCCTCATCAGCCTGGATCAGGAGAAGGTCTTTGACACGATTTCGCACATGTAATTGGGCTCTGGGGAGGGAATTTGCAACTGGGTCCGACTTCCCCATACCAATATTGTTAGCACAGTCTCAATCAATGGGTGGGAATCAGAGAACTTCCTGACCAGATGCAGAGTCAGGCAGGGCTGCTCACTCTCTCTTGCCCTGTTTGTGTGTTCCGCAGAGCCTTTTGCTGAATCCATTAGGAAGGAGATGAGCCTGATAGGGGAGGCCTCTCTGTACATGGATGACGTTGCTGTTTTCTGCTTGGACACACTGTCAGTGTACTGACTCATGAGCATGTGTGACCAGTTCAAACTGACCTCGGGAGCCAAGGTAAATTGAGGCAAGAGTGTGGCCATGTTCTTTGGGAACTGGGCTGACTGATCTTTTATCCCCTTCATCATCAGGAAAGTATGCCTGAAGGTGCTGGGAATAGGGTTTGGAGGGCCCAGCGCATGTCCTTTATGGAGAAGTTTGTCAAGAAAACCACATTTGACCACAAGTCCATCAGGAAGTGTTCAGCATGTAGAGTTCTTGAGACCCACAGGAAAAGCAGAGGGTGGTTTCTACCAGGCTGTTCCCTGAGTAGACTGTAAAAGTGATTTGGCAGAATGTCTCATCACCAGAACTTTCCAATAAGCACCAAGACATCGCTAGGCTGGTGGCGAGAAGGGCACTGCCTGCGAGATCCTTCTTGTACGCCTGGTCTGACTGCGCTACCGCACGCTGCCCTCGAAGCAGCTGCAGGAGAGAGGAGACCGTCACACATCTCCTTCTGGAATGTGCCTTTGCAAGGAAGTCTGGAGAAAGATGCAGTGGTTTTTGTCGAGGTTCATCCCAAGCAGCTCCATGACACAGGACTCTGTGCTCTACAGTCTGTTCCCTGGGATACACTGGAAGAAAGTGAGGACTGCAGATGCTGGTGATCTGAGTCAAAAAGTGTTGGGCTGGAAAAGCACAGCCAGTCAGGCAGCATCCAAGGTGCAGAAAAGTCGACGTTTCAGGCATAAGCTCGATGAAGGGCTTATGCTCGAAACATCGACTGTCCTGCTCCTTGGATGCTGCCTGACCGGCTGTGTTTTTCCAGCACCACACATTTTGACTCCCAGGGATACACACCGAGACAAGGGTCAACTGTGCCTGGAGGACCATGAACATGGTATATGCTGTTTGGTCTGCCCAAAACGTGTTGGTGTTCCAGAACAATGAGTTGACCTCGACTGGCACAGAATGGCACATTCCAAGGTACAGCATTACGTGCTGAGGGACACACTAAAGCTTGGGGCAATTGCTGGAAGGCACAGTGGGGAAAGACCACTGTCTGAGGAAAGACCACTCTCAGGCTTTCTGCTGAAGCTAAATGGGGGTTTGTTTAGTTATCAAACCTTCCTAGTATCTCAAATGCATGTAAATACAGTCTGGTTCAAGTTAGAAAGGCCTTTGGTTTGTTTGGATAGGTTTAAACTCCAATGTTTGTGTATTTCAGAACTGTATAGAACAAAACTGTGTTTGTGACTACATATAGATATAAAGATATTTTTTATCAATAAAGTTTTGAAACAAGAAAGTATCATTGCAGTCTGTACTCTTACATTCAGTAAGGACATGTTTGAAATGCAGAAGGAGAGAAGTTGTCACAAAAAAAAGTGCACTCACATTTTGACTAAAAACAAATCTGGAAAACCACTTTACACTAAAACTGTTAAGATGTGCTTTTGGACTCTGGTATCTATCTCAGTAGTTTGGTTTGGCCATTCTTCTGAAGTGAAGGTTTGACTAACTTATTTCAGCTAGAAGCCCATGTTTCAGTACGCTCATGCATATTTTCCTTCCAATTTGGTTTTGGGCGTTGTTTTTTATCACACATATTTACAGAACACAATAGTCATACATCCTGTAAAACCAGACCTGCAACTTTATTAACAAGTAAATTATTCATGTTAAAGTCTCAGAAAAAGGTGTTGGTTGAAACCAGCCTGATCCAAAAATATGCACATCACATTTTAGAATGTATAATGCTAATTTAGCAATGTCCCAAGGCATCAGCTTATGTTAGCAGTAATATTTGTCGGCTTATTGATTTAAATACCATTCCTCATTTTCTTTTAAGTTTTCACATGAATTACATTAGTTTATTTTTCTGCGAAAAGAATATCTACCTGTTTCGACCAACAAAAAATTCAACAAAGATTGAACCTATTCTTTTCATGTGTGTGAACATGCCAGCCTTGCCTTGAATATCTGGGAAATAAGATTGCTTTTGGAACGTCTCTGTATTCATTAACCATCTGTTAAAGTAAGGTCTAGTCACCTGCATAGTGGACAGAGTATGTAGATACCCAATGGATGAACTCAGCTCACCTCAAAAACACAGCATGGTAGCCTCTTCCTTCTTCCCAGCTGCTTCTTCTTACCAAGGTTCCTATCAGGATATAGTAATATAGTTCTTCACAAAGAAGAAAAACAACTAGGACAAAGTCTCTGCAGAAGCTAAGCACTACGCGAAGTTAAATAGCCACACGCTCGTCTCAATATGTCAGGTTTGATGGGCAGAAATTTAACTTCACCCTCCTCCATGAGTGGTGAGATATGTATCAGAACCTCAGGAGTTTCAGCAGCACAATTGCTGGTGACATTTTATTCAAACTACTGCATCTACCTTCCAGATAGTCACACCATTAAGAGCAAGTAAGTATGATGATGATCGACATCCACCTATTTTAGCTCAAATATTTAGCAGAACCCTGCAAGGTACAAATTGCCACAATGGTCAGAAATTTCACAGATGAAATGTCAAAGTGGACAAGTAATGCCCTTAATCTCAGTTTTGGTTCTGGATATTTTGTTGCAGAGTATAGGGGCCTGCAAGGTGAGCCTGATCCCTAAACATGGTCGGAGAAAACAATCCATGGGAATAAGCAATCGCCTGGATCGTGCAAGGATTTCTGCAGCTGAAGTGTGATGCCTTATTCCAGAATATAGTGGCACCAGATGTTTATCACCAAATCAGGACAAGAAAGGTAAATCACTACTTGCTGCAGAGGTCAAGTACCTACTTTTTGAATTTGTAGTCTGCTAGGAATAGAGAGCGGGCTGAGAGACCCGAGTTTGGCGATGAGCGGGTAAGTTGTTCAATCAGTTCTTGGATTACTCTCTTTACTTGATGCAATTCAAAATAGCAAGAGAATTCAGCTTTGTGGAATGCTCCTCCTGCAATATGTAGGAACTCAGAGACATTCCCAATGTCGACGGTGTCTATCTATGCAGGAAGTGTGTTCCACTGCTGTCCCTGATTTGCCTCATGGAACAGCTGAAGTTGCAGATGCACTCACTAGGGAGCATCCATGATGTTGAGAATGTTGTGGGCAGCACAATTAGTGAGCTTGTCACACCAACAGGTAAGAGTTACACAGACAGACAAGACACGGGTGACTACCAGGAAGATGAGTAAGCGTGGGCAGGCAGTGTGGGAGTCCACTGTGGTTGTTCCCCTCTCAAACAGGTAAAACTGTGTGGATATTGTTGGGGGCTGGGAGTTAGAGTTAGCTCTCAGAAGAAAGCAGCAGCAGCAGTCAGGTCCTTGGCACCACGACAAGCACTGTCATACAGTAGGGAGGGTCAAAATACAGGCAAAAAGTATTGACAGGGGACTCTATAGTTAGGGCCACAGATAGATTTTACTGTGGCTCTAGGATGATGTATTACTTCCCTGGTCTCTGAGTGGACACAGGATATTCTGAGGGGAGGTTGAGCAATCCATGAGTGGTCCATATTGGTACTAATGACATAGGCAGAAAGCGTGACGAGGTCCTGCAAAGTGAGTTCAGGGAATTTCGGAAATTTGAAAAGCAGGACTTCTAGGATTGTCATCTCAGGATTACTTCCTTTGCCACATGCCAGTGTGGTTAAGAATAGGAAGATAGTACAGTTACATACATGGCTAAAGAGCAGGTGTGGGAGGGAGGGCTTCAGATATGCAGGTCATTCAGGTGTTTTCCTTAGCAGGTGGGATCTGTACAAAAGAAATGGGCTGCACCAAAAGTGGAGGGGCATGAATAATCTGGCAGGGTGGTTTACCAGGGCCTTGGGAGGGTTTAAACTAGGGGGCCCAGGAACCAGAACAGTAGATCAACAAGTCACATGACTGAGGAGGAGTCAGAGACTAAAGCCAGTGAGACTAAAAGAAAGAGCAGACAGAGAGAGATTACTAAAAGCAACAGGACTGGTGATCTGAACTGTATATGTTTTAATGCAAGGTGTGTTTCAGGGAAGGTAGATAAATTTAAGAGGTTGGATTATTACATATAACTATGATGTTGTAGCTTTTACATAAACTTGGTTGAGAGAGGGACAAAACTAGCAGCTTAATGTTCCAGGATTTAGCTGTTTCAGGTGTGATAGAGAGGGATGTAAAAGAGGTGGGGGGGTTGTATTGATTAGGAAGAATATCACAGCTGTACTGAGAGAAGTTACCTTGGGGAATTCATTCAGTGAGGTCTTATGTGTACACCTCAGGAACAGGAAGCAAACAATCACTTTGATGGGATTGTACTACAAGCCAGCACATAATATAGAAGCAGATATGTGGACATGTTATGGAAAATTATTTTTAAAACAGTGTTGTTGAAGGTAGGTGATTTTAATTTTCCCAATATTGACTGGGACTCGCTTAGTGCCAGGTACTTGGATGGGGAAGAGTTGGTTGGGTGTATTTAGGATGGTTTTTAAAACAATATGTAAATAATCCAAGAGGCCAGATTAGACCTGGTCTTGGGGAATGAACCCAGTCAGTTGATCAAAGTTTCAGTGGGGGAGCATTTTGGGAACAGTGACCAAAAGTCTGTAAGTTTTAAGTTATTTATGGATAAGGACAGGAATGGTCCTCAAGTGAAAGTATAAATTGGAGAAAAGCTAGAGAAGGTGGTGGAGATGGATCCAACAGCAACGTGATGCGGCATGGTGGCTCAGTAGTGAGCACTGCTGCCTCACCGCACCAGGGACCCAGGTTTGATTCCAGCCTTGGGTGACTGTGTGGAGTTTGCACATTCTCCCCAAGTCTGTGCGGGTTTCCATTGAGTGCTCCGGTTTCCTCCCACAGTCCAAAGATGTACAGGTCAGGTGAATTGGCCATTCTAAATTGCCCACAGTGTTAGGTGCTTTAGTCAGGGGCAAATGGGTCTGGGAGGGTTTCTCTTCGGAGGGTCAGTGTGGACTTGTTGGGCCAAAGGGCCTGTTTCCACACTGCAGGGAATCTAATCTAATCTTGACATATATATGAATAAGCAAGGAATAGGGAGATATGGACAACATCGAGGCAAAAGTGTTTTAGTTTAGAGAGGCATCATGTGTCAGTGTAGTCTTGGTAGGCTGGAGGGCCTGTTCCTGTGCTATTCCAGGTTCATTGTTCTTTGTTCTATTCACTCAAATCAAATTGCAAGTAAGGGAAGAAACCTCCACCAACTGTTCTGCAAAAATTCCAACTTCTGATGATACTGATAGTTTGGTTTGGAAAACATGCTATCATCAAAATCTAGATGTAGAAAAATAAAGTAGAATTAGTGAGTACATTTTGTGAAAATACTGTGCCTCTTGTCATTTGTTGTTTTTAAAGGTTCTGAATCCAATTGAAGTTGTTTCACACAACTGTGTCAATAGTTTGTGTAACAATTTTGTATGAGTAACACTTGGTTTATTATTTCTAAACTTTAGTTACTCTCTATAATTAGCCATAGTCATTTCTGTATTGTGACTCAAGAATGAACTATGCAAATGTTGAAAACTACCCTTAATAACATATAACATGCATAACATGTTTAGCATATGTTCATCAAACCTTTAATGTTTTCTGCATTTTCACAGTGAAAAGGTTTGCGTATTCTTTTGGAAAACACACTGGGAAAGACAAATGTGCATTAGCTTCAGAAAGGCTGGAAAAAGGCAGTTTTCAATATATCAAGGTCACTTAAGATCTATTTCTCCAATAATGAAATCAAAACTGGTTGAGCATGTTCAATGGGCTAATTAATTTTACACACCCAGATACTGGCAGGGATTTTATAGAATTGGGAATCTTGTGTATCTCTCAAAGAAAGACAGAGCACGCTGGAGAAAATCAGCAGATCGAGCTGCTCTCTGGAAAGACAAAAACAGAATTAATATTTTGGGTCCAGGATGAACTTCACTGCTGTTCTTATTTGTACAGCAATGCAGACAGATATTTCAGGCATATATTCTCTTCCCCTTTCAAAGTTTCCAGTGATTCAATCTTCATGATCTTATCTATACTGACCAGAATAAAAGACTCTGCTTCAAAAAGAGATTACTACCTCCCAAAGCGCTTTTTACTCTATGCATCAAATCTTCATTTTCATCCAATAGTGAAAGAAACTTTCCCTACCTATTCTATGTAATACTATAATACATGCGCAATATAGCAACAGAGAATGATAGATTGTAGATGGAGCCAATTTGTTTCATCAAATAAGTGCTGGATCTTTGGCAGATTAGTTTCACTATCTTGCTTTATCCTCCTAAACCTGTAATATAATTTTTATCAGGTGAAGGAATTATCAAATTCTCTTTTGTTTGTTACTATTCAGTCTGCTTCTGCCAGTTTTCCAGGCAATGCATTCAATAATGAATCACCTTACTGAGAAAAGCCATGTTGCTTCATGTTGCATCTGGTACTGAGCCAGTCACCGAGAATATCAATCCCTGGCTCCCAGTTATTCTGCCACTGGGAACAGTTAGGAGGGGGAGCAGTGATCATAATTCTATTAGTTAGATTCCTTACAGTGTGGAAACAGGCCCTTCAACCAGTCCACACGGATCCTCTGCAAGAGTACCCCACCCAGACCCATTCCTCCTGAATGATGCACCTAACGCTATGGGCAATTTAGCACAGCCAATTCACCTAACCTGCACATCTTTCAGAATGTGGGAGGAAACCTACACAGAGAGAATGTGCAAACTCCATACAGACAGTCACCCAAGGCGGGAATTGAACCCGGGTGCCTGATGCTGTGAGGCAGTGCTAACCACTGCGCCATCGTGCCACCCTAGCTTTGTAACAGTTATGGAAAAGGATAACCCTTCCATAAAAATTAAAGTTCTTAATTGGAGTAAGTCAAATTTTAGTGATATGAGACAAGAACTTTCAAAAATTGATTGGAGTAGACTATTCACTGGGAAAGGGACATCTGACAAGTCAAAGGCTTTCAAAAGTGTGATAACTAAAGTTCAAAGGAATGATGCTCCTGTTAGAGTGAAAGGTAAAGCTGATGGGATTACGGAACACAAAATGAATAAAGGTATTGAGATTCTAATCAGGAAGAAAGAAGAATCATATATTAGATATATAGACAACTGGAATCAAATGAATCTCCTGAAGAATATAAAGAATGTAGAGATATTCTTAAAAGGTAAATGAGGAGGGCAAGGAAGGGATATGAGATAGATTGGCAGATAAAGTTAAGGATAATCCAAAAAGATTCTTCAAGTATTTTAAGAACAAAAGAGTAACTAGAGAGACAATAGGGCTCCTTAGTATCAATAAGATTGTCTATGTGCTGAACCCCAGGTGCTGGTTGAGATACTAAATAATATTTTGCATCAGTTTTTACTGTGGGAAAGAAATGAAGGCTAGAGAACTCAGGGAAATGAAAACTGATGTTTTGAAATCATTTCACATAACAGAAGAGGAAGTGGTAAAGGTCTTAGAAAACTAAAGCTGGATAAATCTCCAGGACCTGATCAATTATCGCAGCATGTTCAGAGAGGTTAGGGAAGAAATTATGAGGCCCCTAGCAGAACCGTTTGTCATCTATAACCATGGGGAAGGTCCAGAGGACTGGATGGTGTCTCATGTATTGCCTTTATTTAAGAAAGGCTGTAAGGAAAAGCCTGGGAAGTAGAGACCTATGAGTCTGATATCAGTGGCAAGCAAATTGTTGGAGGCGATTCTGCAAGTTAAGATTTAAGCATTTGGAGAGGCAAGGACTGATTAGGGATACTCAGCACAATTTTGTGCATGGAAAATCATGTCTCACAAACTTAATTGAGTTTTTTAAGGAAATGATTAAAATATTGATGAGGGCAGAGCAGTAGACATTGTTTACTTGGACTTTATTTAAGCCTTTGACAAGGTTTTGCATGGTAGACTAATTAGTAAAGTTAGATTACATGGGATTCACGGTGAGTTTGCCAATTGGATATAATATTAGCTTTATGGTAGGAGACAGAGGTTGGTGGAGGAGGGTTGTTTTTTAGACTGGACACATGTGACTAGGGATCGATACTGGGTCTAGTTTTGTTTGTCATTTATATAAACAATGTAGATGAAAATACAGGAGGCACCGTTAGTAAGTTTGCAGAAAATTGGTGGTATAGTGGACAGTGCAGAAAGCTATCTAAGATTACAAAGAGATCTTGATCAATTGGGTCAATAAGCTGAGGAGAAGCAGATGGAGTTTAATTTAGATAAATGCAAGGTATAGCATTTTGGTAAAATAAACAAGGGCAGGACTAACGTTATAAATAGTCGCACCCTGGATAGTGTTGTAGAACAAAGAGACCTAAGAGTTTAGGTATGTAATACTTTGACATTTGTATCACAGGTAGACAGGGTAGTTAAGAAGATGTTTAACACACTTGCCTTCATTGCTCATGCCTTTGAGCAGAGGCATTGGAATGTCATGTTGAAGTTGCACAGGACATTGGTAAGGCCGCTTCTGGAGAACTGTATGCAGTTCTGGTAGCCCTGCTAGAGGAAGGATACTATTAAATTGGAGAGAGTTTAGAAAAGATTTATCAGGATGTTGCTAGAAATGAAGGGTTTGAGTTATAAAAATAGGCTGGATAGGCTGGGACTTTTTTCACTCAAGTATTGGAGGTTGAAGGGTTTATAAAATTATGAAGGGCACAGGTAAGGTGACAAGCAAGAGCTTTTTTTTCCCTCACACGAGGAGTTCAAAACTAGGGGGCATACTTTTAAGGTATGAGGAGAAAGTTTTAAAAAGGACGTGATGGGAAACTTTTTTTGCACAGAATAGTTCATGTGTGAAATGGGCTGTCGGAAGAAGTGGTGGATGCAGGTAAGGTTACAACATTTAAAAGACATTTGGTTAAGTACATGAATCTGAAAGGTTCGGTGGGATATCAGCCAAATGCAGGCAAGTGGGACCAACCTAGTTTGGGAACATGGTTGGCATGGACTGTTGAACTGTTTCCATGCTGTTTGATTCTACGACTCCATGACTGCGTAACTATAAAAGCCATTCATGACTTTGAACACCTGTTTTAATTAGATGAGGAGTGTGTCTTTAATTTGCTCATTCAATGTAAGCATAGCTGACAAAATTAGCACTTCTTTACCATTCATAATTGAAAAGGTGGTGATGAGTTCATTTCTGGAGCCCCTGTGCATTGCCAGGTGAAGGTAAGCTGCCCTCCTACCTATCTCCAGTGCTTTTAGAGAGGGATTTCTAGGCTTTTGATCTACATTTTCAGGCACATGCCAGTGATGTAGCTATACTGGAATAGCTTGCCTAGAAACTTTGGAAAATTCAAAACTGGAAGTACTGCAGATGTTGTAAATCAGAAACAAAAACAGAAATTTCTGGAAAAGTTCAGCAGGTTTGGCAGCTTCTGAGGAAGGGTCATTCGACTGAAACATTAACTCTGATTCGTCTCCGTAGATGCTGCCAGGCCTGCAGTGCTTTTCTAGCAATTTCTGTTTTTGTGTCAGTTTTGGAAAATTGCCTGGGCAATTTGAGGGATTCTTAAATTTCTTCTTAGGGGCTACTTCCGGATTTTCAGGAGCTCTTTTTTTCTCATTCTCATGAACTCCTTCATTATATGATGCAGTCATGTAGCATCATTAACTTCTATATTTGTGTTAACCTCTTGATAGAGTCTCTTTTCAGGTGGTGGTGTTCCCTTGTATCTGCTACCTTCATCCTTCTAGTTGGATTGTGACAGTGGTGTCTCAGGAGCTTTAGTGGATTTCTGAAGCGCATCTAATAGGTAGTAGACACTGCTGCTATTGAGTATCCTGATGGAGGGAGTGAATACTTGTCAAAACCTATAAACATGACAGAAACTAAACTGTACAAAGAAGACATACAAGGAAATGAGAATCTATGTTTGTATGAATGTCAACCATGCAACTGCTGAGCTGTCAAATTTTCAACTCATCCCAGTGTCCACACTTAAGTCTTTAGCCACTGCACTCTGATCTCCTGCCACATAAATCTGCACACTTGGTAGTTGCAAGTGTAAATTGGAAAATAGCCAGCTATAGACTGAAGTAACCAGTTTGCACCCCATTGCTTTGTGTGTATTCATTGTATGCAAATGTAGTACAAGTAAGAATCATGCAAAATGGTGCAAGTTCTGACCCACAATGCTGCCTTCATATTTCATTCTGATCCCATAGTTGTAATTTGTATACTTTGGCTCGCGCCTGATTAATTCAGTCTCTTGCAGTACAGAATCACACACCAACAGCATAGCTGCAGTTCCTGTACTAGCTGAGGTTATCATGAAGATCCCCACTTTTCAACCCTACCCCTAGCCTAGGCATGGTGACCCTGATGTTCAGTGACCACCAGTCATGTCTCTCTCTCTCTAATGAGGGAGCAGGATAATGGTGACTTTATTTTTATACTTTCTTTATCTAATTAACTAATATATTGCTGCTTCTTAAGAAACTCAATAAATTATCAAAGATTTACTACAAATCATTGACTGTTATATTACATGATCATGAACCTAAAAAATTAACACTGTCCCAAATGTTAACCCCTTCAAGCCCTTCTATTACAGGTCCTGCTGCAAGCTGCTGCAGGCACTTGTCAGTGAAATGGTGCATGTCAGTCCAAAGGACATGTGACATTTTTGTGTTTACTAGCTAGTATCTGATGTAATTGTTCATGGTTGGAACCTTAATATAACGCCTGTGAGCATGCTTGAAGTGGGGCCTTGAGAACCCGACTGGAAGAAGGTGCCAAACAGAGTGGGAGCATTCTCAAGTGAAAAGGGTTTTACACCATTTTGCACTCCGAAACTATCAGCGTGGAGCCATCAAACTGCACAACGTCGGTGAATGTTATCTTGAAAGGAGTGGATAACACAGAAGAGTTTGTTAGACAGACAATCTTTTTTTCCCCAAAATATTGGAAGGCTCTGCACTACTGATGAGATTGAGGGCCTTAGCAACATCCATGAAATCACTGCAGTGGGGTTTTCTCCGTTTCTCCACTTGTCGTGAAGCTGGTATATGGAGAAGGCCATGTACACAGGAGACCTGCTAACAGATAAGTCACACCACGTTTCTGGATACATTTAGTTTGCAAAGATAGGGATTTTTAAATGTAAATTCAGCAAAAGCTTTCCACGTGATACCAAGGACTGTAACAATCTCCCCAGTCATTTTTGTTGTTATATAATGTAATGATTTTGATCTGACACATTTCCTGTACAATGGAGCAGAGAAAGAAAAGGTAATAATGGTGTGGCTTTCTGTGGCTTGGGTCTGATTTCCTCCTTTTTTAGATATCCATGACCTCTACCATCAGAAGGATTTAATGCAGCAGAGAAATGGGAACGCTACTATCTGTAAGTTCTCATCCTGACTTGAGTCTATATCAGCATTCCTTCACCGTTACTGGGGAAAAATCCTGGAATTCCATCCTGAAAAACACCTATGGATGTACTTCAGTTCAAGATGATTGTTCACCACCACCTTACAAGGGCAATGGGAGACAAACAATGCTGGCCCAGTCAGTGATACTCACATCCTGTGAAAAATGAAAACAAAATTCATCTTGTGATCTTGCCAGGTCAACAAAAAGTCATCGTGTTAGTTCTATTGATGCAAAAGTAGTCAATACCAACAGCTCAATAGTGATATCCCAAATAGATTCAACTCAAAAAGTAAACTTTATATTAAACAGAAACGTTATTATACCCAGAAATCATTTATACTGTGAAATCCCTTATAATGTGAGAACTCATTTATATTGCAAGGATTTCTTGGCTCCCAAAAGAGGAAAATGTTTATTTAAAATTTCAATTGCTAATGTAGAAAGGAATCTAATTTCCTTATACATGTTTCAACTTTAATGCAATTTCAGTTACTGTTATAGCAAACTTCTATGGTCATTACAAAGTTCGTACAAATTTGCAATTATTACTCAACTGCACTTTGCCTTCACCTTCTTCAATATTACATGAGGTATTGTGCATCCAATGCATAATATATATCATCAAGTCTAATCTTTCAGCTCTTCGTTTTGAATATTAATAAATAAATTACTTTGTTTGCATGAAGTTTAGCGCTTTACCATTCCTCTTCAACATTCTAAGAAAGTGAAGTATGCGGTTTCTTCATTGAGTCATAGAGATGTACAGCATGAAAACAGACCCTTTGGTCCAACTCATCCATGCTGACTAGATATGTCACTGTGTGCTGTACAGGACATTGGTTAGGCCACTTTTGGAAAACTGCATGCATTTCTAGTTTCCCTGCTATAGGAAGGATGTTGTTAAACTTTGAAAGGGTGCAGAAAAGATTTACAAGGATGTTACCAGGGTTGGAGGGTTTGAGCGAAAGGGAGAAGTTGAATAGACTGGGGCTGTTTTCCCCAGAACATCAGAGGTTGAGGGCTGACCTTATAGAAGTTTATAAAATCATGAGAGGCATGGATAAGGTAAATAGACAAGTTCTTTTTCCCAGCGTGGCTGAGCCCAAAACTCAAGGGCATAGATTTAAGGTGAGGGGAAAGTTATAAAGGGGACCTAAGTGGCAACTTTTTCACACCAAGGGTGATGCATGTATGGAATGAGCTGCCAGAGGAAGTGGTGGAGGCTGGTACAATTATAACATTTAAAATAATTTGGATGAGTATATGAATAGAAAGGGTTTGGAAGGATATGGGCCAAATGCTGGCAAATGGGACTAGATTTGTATAACATATCTAGTCAGCATGGACGAGTTGGATTGAAGAATCTGTTTCCAAGTTGCATATCTCTATGACTCTATGATTCTTTGGCTTTTCCTTACCACCTTTCTTAAATAATGGCACCATGTTACCCACTCTCCAGTCTTCCAGCACCTCATCTGTCGCTCTCAATGATACAAATACCTGAGAAAGGGTCTCAGCAATCACTTCCCTAGCTTCCCAAAAAGTTCTGTGATGCACTTGATCAGGTCCCTGAGGTTTATGCGCCATTATGCACTTTACGATGTCCAGTACCTCCTCCTTTGTAATATGGACACTTGTCAACATATCACTATTTCTCCAAGTTCTCAAGCTTCAATATCCTTCTCCACAGAAAATACTGAGGTGATATACTCATTTAGTATCTCACCCATCTTCTTCTGTTCAACACATCGATGGCCTTGTTGATCTTTAAGGGGCTGCATTCTTTCCCTTGTTACTTTTTTGCCCTTAATATATTTGTAGAATCTCTGAATTCTCCTTAACCTTTTTTGCCAAAGCTGTCTCATATCCCCTTTACCCCTTCTGATTTCCCTCTTGTGTATACTGCTACTGCATTTATACTCATCAAGGGATTCACAATCCCTGCTGTCTACACCTGACACATGTCTCCTATTTTTTTCTTGACCAGAGCCTCAATTTCTCTAGTCATCCAGCATTCCGACGTCTAACAGTCTTGCCCTTCACACTAATAGGAACATACTGCCTCTGGACTCTCATTATCTCATTTTTAAAGGCCTCCCACTTTCCAACTGCCTCTTTACCTGCTAATAGCCTCCATTGATCAGTTTTTGAAAGTTCTTGCTAAAGACCATCAGAATTTACCGTCCTCTAATTTAGAACTCGAACTTTTAGATCAGGTCAATCCTTTTCCAAAACTATTTTAAAACTAATAGAATTATGATCTCTGGCCCCAAAGTCTTCCCCACTGACACCTCTGTCACTTGCACTGCCTTATTTCCCAAGAAAAGGTCAGGTTTTGCACCTTCTCTAGTATGTTCACCCACGTACAGAATAAGAACATTTTTCTTGTACACACTTAACGTATTTCTCTCCATCCAAGTCCTTAACACTAAGGCAGTCCCAGTCTATGTTTGGAAAGTTAAATCCACTACCATTACAATTCTATTATTTTTACAGATAACTGAGACCTCCTTACAGATTTGCTTCTCAATTTCCTGTTGACTGTTGGGGGGCCCTATTGTTCAATCCCAATAAGGTGATCATCCTTTTCTTATTCCTCTGTTCCACCCATATAAGTTGACTACTCCCAGGAATATCCTCCCTAAGTACAGCCGTAATGTAATCCCAAACAAAAAAATGCCACTTTCCCTCCTTTCTTGCCCTCCTTTCTATCCTTCCTTTAGCATCGATAGCCTGCAACATTAAGCTGCCAGACCTGCCCGACCCTGAACCACATTTCTAAAATAGCTATGATATCCCAGTCCCATGTTCCTAACCATGCCTTGAGTACATCTGCCTTACCTGCCAGACCTCCTGCATTGAAATAAATGCAGTTTGTCAGTCTTAACTTGTTCTCTGCCATGCTCTTGCCTGCCTTGACTGTTTGACTTGCTCCTCTTCTCAACTGTACCAACCTCAGACTTACCTGTTTGTTTACTATTACTTTGTGCGCCAGCCCATTCCCAGTGCCTGCCCACCCACCCCCATCCCCCTTACTCATTGACAGCCTCACGAGTATCACTAGTAAATCTCTCCACCAGGAAATTGGTCCCCTTTCAATTCAGATGCAAACTGACCATCTCATACAGGTCACTTCTACCCCTAAAGAGATTCCAATGATCCAAAAATGCAAATCCCTGCCCCCTGCACTAGCTCCTCAGCCACACATTAATCTGCTCTATCCTCCTGTTCCTACTCTTACTTGGTCCTGGGCACTGGGAGTAATCCAGATATTACTGCCCTGAGGACCTGGTTATTAACCTTCTGCCTAATTTCCTGTATTCTCCATTCAGAGCCTTGTCCCTTTCTCTTTCTATATCATTGGTAGCAATGTGTACAATGACCATCTGCTGGTCAATCTCCCCTTTGAGAATATTCTGCACCATCTCCAAGCCATGTAAACAAGTTCAGGAGGATTAGACTAGACTACACTGGATCTTCATAGCTGCTTGGATCCGCATATTTATCATATTCTATGTAACAGAAGATACCATCAGCTTGAATTTCCTTCTCCAAAATATCAGCACGTACATGGTAATATCAACCCCATTGTGATCTAGAAATGATTTCCTGGGGTGTGAGGGGAGAAAAGGGGAGTGGAGGAGAATGGAAGGATCGGGGGTGCCAGGGAGGGATTTCCCAGATTTTGTCTCACCCCTGATTTGGTCAGGATTTGAAATTTGATTTTTTTTTCTGCTTTCCCCCTTCCCGCTGGAGCATGGAGTGTTTTTGCTGTTTGACACAAGGTATCACAATTCCATAGGATAGGAGAGAGGTTATTTGCTTGCTCAATCTTTCTTTTTGTAACAATTGTCAGGAAGAATTCTGTGTCTGCTCAAGGAGATATATAGAACTCTATAGTGCAGAACCTTCCACATTGAGGACTGGGTTTTGTCTCTTAATCAAAAAGGTGCTAAAAACAGATCAAAACTGAATCTTGAAAAGTCAACAAGCCCAGAAAACTGTTCCAGAAGACAAAACAAAAGGCTTTAGTGAGTTAAAGCAACAAACCCTGGAAACACACTGCAGTTTGGCCCACTAGAGTTAACACGTGAGATCAAAATGATTTTCTGATGAACATGCAGCTTGACCTGACATGTTTATTTGATTTCTTCAATGGATGCTGCATGACTTACTGAGCATTTCCAACATTTTTTTTTGTTGTTTTTATTTCAGGTTTCTGCAAGCACACTCTTTCTGCTTTTGAATATGTTATAATCTAATCTAATCATCAAGAATGAAACTTGCATTCACACAAATTTGTTTACGACGGGAGCATAGCCTGACCAGAAGAATCAACAGAACAACAGGGAATTGTGCTGATCGTCCCATCAAAATATTCAAACGATCTTTAGCCACTCTCCATCAGTGTTGCTGCTTCCTGAATGTGAGCAGATAATTTGCAAATCAATGTGACACTACAATGAGAAGAGCAATAACCACAGGAAATTGGTTCAACAGGCACCTAGCTCCAACAAAAACCACAAGTTCTGCAATTTTAAGATTGACTTGGAACTAGTTCTCATACCAAACTGCAATTGTGCAAATACTGTAACTCATGTTCTTGTGGTTCTCTGCATGCCAGCACACATAATCTGTATGTTGAGTTTCTTCCAAACAGATGTTTGAAACTATTTATGTGCACCAATATGAGATCTCAGACTTACATTTCCAGTCAGGTTTATATGCTTACATCACTGACTGGCTGACTAACAGATTGACTAACTGTCTGTTTGTTCATAGGCCAACTGCTGACTGAATGGTCAGAAAGTAAGATATAGACCTTTTATACTACAGAATCACATATCATGTTAACATCTAGTTGTCTTAAGCGCATTGTGTCTTTCTGTGATCTGTGCAATAATATAACAGTAAGGGCAAAGATGACCTTTCAAAATGTCCTTGCTCTCTGAGTACGAGATCAAAATGGGGGAAAATGTGACACTGAAAGGAGCATTTAACATTAAGGGCCAAGTATATCTATGCTTTATAGCACCTAACAATCAAGGCCACAATAATTTCTGAAGCATTGACTGTGATCATGTCCAATAGTGTTCTACAGCTCTAAAGTTGCTGAAGTTTGCAACAAGAATGAGAGAATATTTGATTGCATGCTCAGGGAGGCATAACTAAACTATCAGCCACATCTTTGACACAAACCTGCAATATCATCCCAGAAATTAAAGTTATTTACTTCACAGAGTAAACCATTCATTCCTTCATTCCCATAATGGCTAACAAGGAGTCATCCAGTCTAATCCCACTTCCTAGCTTTTTTTGTCTTTAACCTTGTGGATTACAATATTTCAAATGTGTATCAAAATATTTCTAAAATGTTATAAGAGTTTCTACCTCTACTATACTTTAAGGCAGTGAGTTCTGGATCCTCATCATCTCCTGGAGGAAAAATCTTCTTGAATGTTGACTAAACATCATGTCTCTTACCCTAAATCTATGCCCCTACGGTATGGCCTTCCCTTCTTAGTAACACTATCTGGACTTAACACAATATTATGCACTTCAGTTAGGTATCCTTTCTTTCTCCAGTCCAGCGGAAAGCCATTCCAGCCTGTTCAGTCTATTCTCATAACTGAAAGTTACCGTCAAAGTGGAATTCTCATTAGTTGTCTCTGTACCATTTTTAACACAAACACATTTTCCTGTTGTACAGTAATCCAGAATTTCATGCAGTACTCCAGCTGTTGTATTTTATTCAGTTGCAGCATAATCTTCCCTATCACAGCAACATATAGCGAAATATCCTTTATATCTTCTTGATCACCTTACCTACTTGTTCAGCTCCACACTTTCAAGGCTGAAGTCCAGGTCCCTGTTCTTGTGAACTTTTGAGAATCCTAGCATTTATAGCATATTTCACTGTCTTGTTTGATCTCCCTATTTGCAATGCCTCACACTTCTTGGATTTGAACTTTGTTTACCACTGTTCAACCCACTCAGCCAGTCCATTAATATCTATGTGCAGTGTACACCCTTCTTCTTCATTACCAACCATGCTACCAATTTATTAATCAAAATCCCACCATTTCAGATCATTGATGCATATCACATAGTATTGAGCCCATTGTGGAACCCACTAGCAATAGTCTTCCCTTTACAAAATTACCTATCAATTATTACCTTTTGTTTCCTCTCACTGAGCAAATTTTCAATTCGGCTTGCCAGTTTGTATTGCATTCCATGGGCCTTTATTTTCATGGCCTGTCTGCCATGTTGGATCTTATCGAAATCTCAGCTAAAATCCATCAATACCACATGAAATGCTGTACCCTCATCAATACCACTTGTTATCCCCTCATACACCATAATCATAATGGTGAGACACAACAAATCCATGTTGTTTGTCTCAGAATAATCTGTGTCATTCTAAATGACGATTTATCCTGTTGGTCAAAATAATTCTCAATAGTTTCCTCCTTGTAACTCCCTCCTCAATGACTTTGTGTATCTGCCTATATCAAATGAACTGTACAGTTCAAGGCCAACTAAGGATGGGCAATAAATGCTGACCCAATCCCATGAATGAATAAAAAACAATATAATTTGGTGACCCTTGATCTGGAAAAAGTTAACATTTGAGAAATATGTGGCTATCAAATAAAGAAGCTCCTGCAATTAAAAAAAAGGAGAGTTACAACAGAGAGGACAATATAGAAGACATATTTACATATGCATATGTAATACAATTAAACGGGACAAAAAAGATAATGGTTGAAGCAGAAATTGTATATTCGATAATTGCAGCTATGGTTCAGTTTTGCAGAGCCAACTAGACTGTTTAATGAGGTTTATTAAATAAGTCAAATAAAGGAGTGTCTAGGGAATCTGCCATTAAGACTCTCTGGAACTGATCTGTTAATTTTGAACAAGGATGTGTTGTTTGCGTGACAATTATCTCCTGTTGTTTCGGGTGGATTGGAGCAGGTGACTCAAGAGCCAATTCTATAGACTTAGAAAATAAGTTCCACATTTCAGAGACTGAGTTGGAACAAGTGTGAGATCACACATGATGCAACATTTGAGCACAGAGTGATTTCAATGCTTGCAATCTCAAAATAGTCTTTGTTGTATCTGCTATTCCACATGTAATTTATAGCACATATTGACCATAATTTGCCTGTTAATACATATTTACTTAATGCAGATGTTGATTCGTGTTAAAGTAAAAGCTGCAAAAAGTGCAATCTTGTTAGTAATTTATTTTAGGCACCATCAATAAAGTTCATACTTCTGGTGATGAATTCCAACTGGTCTATCTAGACCAACATTGTGGAAACACTGTGAATATGCCTGCACCACCTGGATCACAGCAGTTCATAGAATTCCTACAGTGTGGAAACAGGCCCTTTGACACAATAAGTCCCCACCAGCACTCCAAAGAGTAACCCACCCAGACCCATTCCCCCTACTCTATATTTAACCGGAATACTATGGGCAATTTAGTACAGCCAATTCACCTAAGCTGCACATCTTTGGACTGTGGGAGGAAACCGGGGCACCCGGAGGAAACCCTCGCAGACATGGGGAATATGTGCAAACTCCATAGTGTGAGGCAGCAGTGCTAACCACTCAGCCGCCCAGCTCAAGAAGGCAGTTCATTATCATGCTGTAATGGACAATTATGTTTGGGCAATAAATGCTGGCTTGTTAGCAATGTGCGTATTCCATGGAAGAATTTTTTAAAATCTTTTCATCGTGACTTAAGGCAAAATTATATAAATGCACTTCAGTAAGTTTTGCAAATTCATGGCATACTCACTGTAATTCTTTAACATAAGCATTGTGTCACATTCATACCTGGTAATAATTCAAGAATTTCTTTTCAAAACTGCCAACAGGAAAGAGAAAATCTTTTTCAATACCAGATTCCAACTCACCTGAACTCCATCAATATTAATCAAATAAAAACAAAGTGACCACATCCAAGAGGATCCAAAAATATCGACTAATATTCAAATGGGTTGAACTAATGAGGTTGCTTAGATTCTTGAACGTGTTTTATGGAGCTGTGTCAATATCCTGCCTCAAGAGCTGAATCAACCAAATATTTAAATTCTCTAACAACCTCTAGTAATTCAAAAATAAATGCAGATAGAATTAGACTGGATTTCATGATTTCAGATGAAGGGCTTATGCCCGAAGCGTCGATTTTCCTGCTCCTCGGATGTTGCCAGACCTAGTGTGCATTTCCAGCACCGCATTCTCAACTCTGATCTCCAGCATCTGCAGTCCTCACTTTATCTGAGTGGATTTCATGATTATAAATATCAGTGAGGCAAACAACACAATGTGTAAGTCAGATAGCAGCTTTCAACAGTAAGACCACTGGTGGACTGGCACAGTAGAGCAGTGGTAGGAGATTATATCCTTCCTAGAGAGGGCAACAGCTTCGTGCTTGTTGGAGCCCCTGTCACTCTGATAGGATTGTGCTTGAGCTACCTGTTGAAAGATAGATTGTTTGATTGGTGTGAGAACCTTCAAACGCTTTTGAGCTTCAACAGCCATCATTGTAGCAATCTGAGTGCTGGTGGTTGCAAGTTGAGAACACAAAATGATAGCTTGCACTGCAGCACTCTATAACCAGGCAATCATAATTCTATACAGTACTCCAGAGCAGGCTTCATCAATGTCCTCGACAACCTCAACATGAGGTACCAACTCCTATACTCAAAGTTCAGAACAATTAAAGCAAGGATGCTAAATGCCTTCTTAACCACTCTGTCTGTCAAGATGCAAAGTTCAAAGAATTATATGCCTGAACCCTAGGTCTCCTTGTTCTATAACACCATTCAGGGCCCTACCATTAATTGTATAAATCCTGTTCAATACCTCACATATGATCTCATTGAATTATGGAGTAGTCTCAATGGGCTGAACTTTTGCTCCTTATGGTTTTATATTCCAGGTACCTGCGAAATTATTAATGGTTCCTGTATACCAATTTTTTGCAATTCAAGTGCAAGGACACTCCAGTGTCCCCAAATAAAACCTGCCAACCACTTCCAATTAAATTATATCCTGTTTCTTTTTAATGTGGCTTCAAATGTAACAAGTTCCATAACTCTTCTGTAAAATGTTTTCAGAAAGATGCATTGCAGCCTGACTCAAATGAATGAAATCTCCTGTTCCTGCTTCAAATCTTTTTTATCCTCCATTAACATATCATCTTCATAATCAAACTGAATGCTGTGAATGCAGTCAGAAGATATTGTTATAGGCCATGAATAGGATGAAACAGTTAGCCCATTATCCCTTTATTATTAATAAATCAATATTTTTGATTTATTTTTAAAGTAAGAACTTCAATTGCCATGATGGCATGCTCTGAGGATTGGAAGTGTGATATATAACATTGGTATGACGGCAACCTTCTTAAATGTTCCTGATCCACTTTTAATCTGACACGTGCTGTTCTAGCTACCTTCTGATAATGTCATAATTGGGAATGGTAGACTTCCTTTTGAGGACTACCCAGGTAAGGAATGAGGATGAAAATCTGCCATTGTCTGACACTGTCAGAAACAGTAAGGTGCAAGTATAGTTGTGTGCAGGTAGTATAACAAAATATCACTGTTTAAAATGTTTCTCAGCTGCAGAAATTACTGATGAAGGTTTCCACATCTTCCAGTTCAGAAATTCCTCGGTCTTTCTCAATTTGATTCTGGCAACAGTTGAGGTTGCTTTGCTGACAATTTAAACTACCCACAATGCATTGTAAGCATAGGTGATGTGAGGCCTCATAGTAATGAGAGCATTCAGGAGTTGGTGGGCAAATTGATTAAAGTCTAAAAATGCAAGGGAATTTAGCATCCCCTCCAACACCAAAATATTCAATTCCTTCATCACCAAGGCTGCAGTACGTGCCATATATAAATTGGAGCAATCAAAAAGTCTTTGACATCACCAAAATTTACCTTCTCTACCATTTAATAGGATAAGGGCAGCAAGGATATGACGTCCAGTTCCCGTTACAGGTATACGTAATCCTGACTTAATGTATCATTACAACTAGGTCAAAATCCTGGAACTCTCTTGCTAACAAGTCTGTAGGTGCACATTCATGACGTGGACTTTAGCGGTTCAAGAAAGCAGCTCGCCACAATATTCTCAAGGGATTGGCAAGAAACGCTGGCCACAACTTCTGTTTCCCATTAATGGATCAAGGTAAATGCACTGGTGAAGATTACTCCTTCCATTGTTATGACCAAGATTTTGGAAGTATGAAAATGGGAGAGAGAAACTAAATGTGAAAGCTGATCTCTTGAGGTGGAAGATGTACCAGAGCTTTAATGTTCCATGAAAGAGTTTTGAACCAATAATTGACAAACTAAACATTGAATTATAATATTTTGGGAAGAGCCCAATGTTGCAACAGCTCCATTCCTCTCATTTATAGAGTCATTGAGTCATAGAGATGTACAGCATGGAAACAGACCCTTCAGTCCAACCCGTCCATGCTGA
>NC_057729.1:12881910-12882209 GCF_004010195.1 Chiloscyllium plagiosum
TGCCTTCTAGTTCTGGACTCCCCGACCCCAGGGAAAAGACTTTGTCTATCTACCCTATCCATGCCGCTCATAATTTCGTAAACCTCTATAAGGTCACCTCTCAGTCTTTGATGCTTCAGGGAAAACAGCCCCAGCCTATTCAGCCTCTCCCTATAGCTCAGATACTCCAACCCTGGCAACATCCTTGTAAATCTTTTCTGAACACTTTCAAGTTTCACAACATCTTTCCGATAGGAAGGAGACCAGAATTGCATGCAATATTCCAACAGTGGCCTAACCAATGTCCTGTACAGCTGCAA
>NC_057729.1:12883238-12885247 GCF_004010195.1 Chiloscyllium plagiosum
CACACAAAGGCCACCTTGTTGATCTTTGAGGGGCCCTATTCTCTCCTAGTTACCCTTTTGTCCTTAATATATTTGTAAAAACCCTTTGGATTCTCCTTAATTCTATTTGCCAAAGCTATCTCATGTCCCCGTTTTGCCCTCCTGATTTCCCTCTTAAGTATACTCCTACTTTCTTTTTCTCTTCTAAGGATTCACTCAATCTATCCTGTCTATACCTGACATATGCTTCCTTCTTTTTCTTAACCAAACCCTCAATTTCTTTTGTCATCCAGCATTCCCATTACCTACCAGCCTTCCCTTTCACCCTGACAGGAATATACTTTCTCTGAATTCTTCTTATCTCATTTCTGAAGGCTTCCCATTTTTCAGCCGTCCCTTTACCTGCGAACATCTGGCTCCAATCAGTTTTCGAAAGCTCTTGCCTAATACCATCAAAATTGGTCTTTCTCAAATTTAGAACTTTAACTTTTAGACCAGGTCTATCCTTTTCCATCACTATTTTAAAACAAATAGAATTATGGTCACTGGCCCCAAAGTGCTCCCCCACTGACACCTCAGTCAGCTGCCCTGCCTTATTTCCCAAGAGTAGGTCAAGTTTTGTACCTTCTCGACTAGGTACATCCACATACTGAATCAGAAAATTATTTTGTACACACTTAAGAAATTCCTCTCCAACTAAACCTTTAACACTATGGCAGTCCCAGTTGATGTTTGGACAATTTAAATCCCCTACCATAACTACCCTATTATTCTTACAGTTAGCTGAGATCTCCTTTCAAGTTTGTCTCTCAATTTCCCTCTGACTATTGGGGGGTCTATAATACAATCCCAATAAGGTGTCATCCCTTTCTTATTTCTCAGTTCCACCCAAATAACTTCCCTGGATGTATCTCCGGGAATATCCTCCCTCAGCACAGCTGTAATGCTATCCCTTATCAAAAATGCCACTCCCCCTTCTTCTCTTGCCTCCCTTTCTATCCTTCCTGTAGCATTTCTATCCTGGAACATTAAACTACCAGTCCTGCCCATCCCTGAGCCATGTTTCCGTAAATGCTATGATATCCCAGTCCCATGTTCCTAATCATGCCCTGAGTTCATCTGCCTTCCCTGTTAGGCCCCTTGCATTGAAATAAATGCAGTTTACTTTATTAGTCCTACCTTGTCCCTGCCTGGCCTGACTGTTTGACTCACTTCTGTTCTCAGCTGTAGCCGTCTCAGATCGATCTCTTCCTTCACTATCTCATTGGGTCCCACCAACTCCCCCCCACACCTTACTATTTTAAATCCTCCCAAGCAGTTCTAACAAATTTCCCTGCCAGTATATTAGTCCCTTTCCAACTTAGGTGCAATCTGTCTTTCTTGTACAGGTCACCTCTACCCCAAAAGAGATTCCAATGATCCAAAAATGTGAATCCTTCTCCCATACACCGGCTCCTCAGCCAAGCATTCGTCTGCTCTATCCTCCTATTCCTGCCCTCACTCGCTCGTAGCACTGGGAGTAATCCAGATATTACTACCTTTGAGGACCTCCTTTTTACATTTCTGCCTAATTCTCTGTAATCTCCTTTCAGAATCTCAACTTTTTCCCTTCCTATGTCGTTGGTTCCAATGTGGACAATGACCTCTTGCTGGCCCCTCTCCCCCGTGAGAACATTCTGCACCCTCTCTGAGACACCATTGATCCTGGCACCAGGGAAACAACACACCATTCTGCTTTTTCTCTGCTGGCCACAGAAACATCTGTCTGTACCTCTGACTACAGAATCCCCTAACACAATTGATCTCTTGGAAGCCGACGTACCCCTTGTTGCATTAGAGCCAGTCTCAATACCAGAAACATGGCTGTTCATGCTACGTTCCCCTGAGAATCCATCACTCCCTACATTTTCCAAAACAGGATACCTGTTTGAAATGGGTATATCCACAAAAGACTCCTGCACTAGCTGCCTACCTCTCTTACCCTTCCTGGAGTTAACCCATCTATGTGACTGTATCTGAGACTTTCCCTC
>NC_057729.1:12885640-12957672 GCF_004010195.1 Chiloscyllium plagiosum
GTTGTGAATTTCACTGTTGGTTAATTTTCCCAGATGCACTCCGATATCCAGCGATACATGAATTCAAACAGCAAAGGCAGTAACTGTGCAGGTTCTCTCTCTCTCTCTCTCCTGCACTGTCCTCACCATGTGCTTCCTTTGTCTGCTCTTCTCCCTTTAAAATTGCTGTTGTTTTGACTTTTTTTTTCCCAAAGTTCCAAAACAATGCAACAGCATACAAAACAGTAATTGCTGCTCCTGGAATTCGAGGAAATCACCTCCAGCACCTAAAATACCTCAAAACAGGGAGCAGCTCTTATAGCCAGAAATTTAGGTAACATAAAGATAATTCTTTCTCCAAGTGCAAAGACTAAAGCAATTAAATATTCCTCAACAATGATATCTGTGAAGATTCTTCCAATCTTTCACCAAAACTTTAGTGGACATCCAGCAAAACTGTGGAGAAAATATGTGAACAGCCAATTGTGCCACTACCCTAGGGTATCCACCTAACTTCCACTTGAATGGCCAAACTCCTCACACTCCATTCATTAATGTATTAAATACATGACCAGTTTGTTCATTTTAAAATTTGGAGGAAATGTTCCACAAAATTTAAGCTGCAATTGATGAAATATTCAAATGAAGAATGCATGTTGCATTCACTCACAATCTGTTGCTGGACAGAATCCTCCAAGGGCCTGAATGATGTTGGCTATGGCAAAAAATGTGGCAGAATCATGCAGGATGCCGAGCAAAGCCTATCTTAATGTTGGGAACAGCTCATTGCATCTTTTAACTAAGTTCCCGGCATTGAGGTAAGATTCGAGGCATTGGTGAGTTGCCTATTAATGGGGGCTTGTTCACAGCACATTTATCCTCATTAATATGCAGTTTCCAATCATGCCACCTGCCACAAGAAAGCTTAGCGTTGAGAATTTAACATGGAGGTCAAAGCATGACCTGGCCTCTTCAGCAACCTCTCCGTCTTCCCCTCCCCACCACCCCACCCCAACCCACCCCTCCCCACCACCACCCATCGTTGGCTGTGAAGGACCTCCATGATGGACACCACACTCAGTGTTTCATGGCACATTCCCATGCACTCCACATCCATGGACATTGGCAACTGATGTGTGCCAGCTTCTAAAAGCCCTCGTGGCACATCTTATATCCAGCTACAGTATACTTTTGTACTTCAATGCTGTCTTGGGTACAACAGCAATCATATTTGCAATGTTGTAGAATGGGCACAGCAGGGAAGGGAGGTGGTGGCGAGGTGGTGGGGGAAGGGGAAGGGGGAGGGGTGTTCTGAGTCAGGAGCCTGTCCTCCAAATGGGTGAGGAGCCAAAAGTTAACAACTTCTTTCTATCCTTTTCTGTGCTGTTTTGCACCTGGAATGAGAGAAACGAAGGTATTATGGGACACGAGTGTGGGTGGCACAGCAATTATTGTTGGTGCAGTTGGGAAGGTGTCCTGAACAAATGAGTAGACAGTGCAGAGGGCTTTGCAGGATTAGTGTTGTCAGGTGTTGGGGTGGATGACAGTGAGTGAGAAAGATCTTCCATGCAATAGTGTGAGTGGCAGAATATGAGCCTTGGTGGGAAATGGTACAGTAGCAGAAATAAAATGAATCTGAGGCATCACAGAGAGGCTAATGCCACTGCTACTGGTGAAGTGGAGAAGAACACTGGTCTTCCTTCCACATGGCTCTGCAATTCTCCAAATGATTCAGGTGGCAATCTTGGACCACGTTGGCATGGTCTGACGTTGTGGCTTTCTGTGGTGGTTCTGGGAGAAGATGACATTCGGTGTCCACACTACCCTATCCAGCAGGTCCTCTGTGTACCTGCCTAGTCAGTGATGCGCCATTTTCCCTTGTCTGGTATAACCAGACAAATGTCAAGAGTGCTGTTGGGCAGCCCCAGACTCCGTGTGCTCCTCCTAGTGCACACCAGTCATTTGAAGATGGTCCTAGCACTAGGAATGTGATCCATTCGGCATATATTGGCAGCAGCGGGTAGTGCTGGCTGTGGTGAGTGGTAGGATGGGTCTGGAATCAGATGAGAGGAGGGTCATGGGGTGGGATAAGTGGGTAATGAGGCACATTTGGTAAGATGCATCAAGAGAACACGCAAGGCCTTGCAGAGAGAATCTCTACACAAAATTCAGTGAAACTGACATATCCAAAAAAGACTCAGTCCAATGAATGGAATCTAAGAATTACAGATAAACAGAGCTCATCCAGTGTCTGATTTAATCTTACAAAATCCATGTTAGCCAGAAACCAGAAGCATAGCAATCAAAAAGCCTTGGTGCATTTAACTAGTACTTCGAAATGATTTACAGTTTTATCATTAGGTTGATTTTATTATTTCTGCAAAGATGTTGCAAAACTAAAAGCAAAGTCACATTCAATATCGATATATATTCTACTTCTGATCCAGTGAAAGAAAAACAATTGTCATAAATGCTTGAATTAAAATGCTATAACATTCTGCAAAGATGAAAAATAGTTTTTTGAAGGATAAACCTGGTGAACCATGAACTACTACCAGCAAAATAAGTCAGTGATATATAAGACCAATTAACTGGTAAAATATCAGTTCTGGATCTGGGCTCTGGATAATGGTCAAAAGCACATGAACAATTGTGTTCAACTTAACATTCAGATTCATGAAGTCTGCAGAGCGCATTAAAAACATCAAAAGAAAAAGATCCATTGAAAGAATAGACAACCAAGTGACTTCAGTCCACAATGTAGGAGCAAATTACTCTAGATTCAAAACATACTGTCTCTCCATGGATGCTGCCTGACCCATTGTGATCTCCAGCATTTGTTGTTTTCAGGACTTCACTCCGCACCGATATTTAGAACAATCTAATCAATTTAAAAATCAAGGACAGAAAACGCATTCACTAAACCGCTACCTAGTCCCGACACATTACTTTGCATTATACATTTTTAATCTAGAATCTAAATTGGATCAGCTGCCAGGTATGATGGAGTCTTTCTGTTATCATTTGTGATACCTTGGCTGTCTAAAGAAAGAATCTGTGATAAAATCTTATCAACAATATAGGAAATAATGTTACCATGTGACTGCATCATACAATAAGGGAGATAGTGAGAATGAAAAAGGACCTAAAAATCAAAAAGCAGCTCTAGATAACATCTCAGAATTAGCCATCAAAAAGAAAAGAACATTTTGATCTTTAAACTACAGAACTTGTCATGAATTGACAAAATAAAACAAAATTACAAATATGCAAAGTTATATAAGAGTGCATGCTCATAGGTATGTTTTATAACTGGGGATTCCAAAATCTTTTTGGATCATTTTTCTCTGTCTTGAACATCAATGTTTGTGTATCCTTTCACATCCTTCAAATTATCACTGTCAAAATCCACAGTTAATTTCTTCAACCCGATTTTCTTGGGAATAATTGAAATCTCCTTTGTAATCACATCTCCAGGATTTAATGTCCCAATCCTAGAGAAAAGAAAGAATTGCATCTAAATAGCATTATTCATGATCTCAGGACATTCCCAAACACTTTCCTGTCAATGGGACAATAAAGAAGCATAGTCAGTGATGTACTAAAATAAACAAGGCAGATTGTTTGCACACAGCAAATACCTTCAAGCAATATCATCATGACCAGACATTCAGAATTAAAATAAAACAAAGAAGCAGCTGTACAGGACATTGGTTAGGCCACTTCTGGAATACTGCGTGTAATTCTGGTCACCCTCCCATAGCAAGCTTGTTGTGAAACTTGAAAGCTATCACAAAAGGTTTACAAGGCTGCTGCCAGGGTTGGACTGTTTGAGCTATAGGAAGAGGCTTAATAGGCTGTGGCTATTTTCCCTGGAGCATTGGAGGCTGAGGGATGACTTTATAGAGGTTTATAAAATCATGAGGGGCATGGATAGGGTGAATAGCCAAGGTCTTTTCCCCTGGGTCGGGAAGTTCAAAACTTGAGAGCACAGGTTTAGGGTGAAAGGAGGGATGATTTAAAAGGAAACCAAGGGGCAATGTTTTCTTGCAGAGGATGATGCATGCATGGAATGAGCTGCCAAAGGAAGTGGTGGAGGCTGGTACAATAACAACATTTAAAAAGCATCTGGATGGGTATTTGAAGAGGAAGGGTTTAGAAGGATATGGGCCAAATACTGGCAAATGGGATAAGAGTGACTTAGGATATCTGGTTGCATTGACGAGTGGGACAGAAGGGTCTGTTTCTCTGCTATACAACTCAATGAGTCTATGAGTCTATAACTGCAGAAGGTGAAGATGCAATCAGATTTACAGATCTTAAATATTATGATAAACATTAACCAGCCCACTGAGGTTAACGCAACAGCTCATTTTCTGAACATAGTAGTGGCATGGGATCTTTTACATTCACCTCAGAGTGTGACTGATGCCTCGGTTTAACAGTTTACTCAAGAATGGTACCTTTGACAGTGCAGCACTAATACAGCTCTGGTGTGTCCTCCTTGATTTGTAAGCTCAAATCCCAAAGGGGATCTTGAACTCACAACTCTGTGACACATTGATATTATTTCTACCAACTCAGCCTAAGTTGACAGGTGATTAAATAAGAACAGAGTAATCACAGCGCCTTTAAATAGTACTAAAGTTTCCAAATTTCTTTCTAATATTACTTTTGAAAGATTACTCCTGAAATCTTCATTACAGCTCGATCATGATTTGGACCATACTCGGTCATTTGTTTTCTTAGTTTTAATCTGTGCACCATATCATTAATTGTATTATTGAATTGAACAAAAATTAGGATACTGTGTCTTTCTGGGCCCACAGATGGTAAATATTAAAGCTAATTAATTATTTGTCCCAATTTGCTCCATGTTTCAGAGTTTCTATAATATATCTAATTCAAACATTGTTATTATCCCAGCTTATCCTATTATTGGACCAAAATAAATGGTGGGATAGTAAATAGTGAGGGCCATAGCCTTAAAATATGGGACGATTATAGGTAGGCTGGTCGGATGAGCTGATTAGTGGCATTCAATCCGAATAAATGTGGGGTAATTGCACTTGGTCACAATGAACGAGGCAAGGGAATACATAGAATCATAGAATCCCTACAGTGCAGAAGCAGGCCATTCAGTCCATTAATTCTGCACTGACCTTTCAAAGAGATCCCACCCAGACTAAACACTTACCCCATCCCTATAACCTTACATTTCCCATGGCTAGTCCACCTAATCTACACCATGGGAAAATTAACATGGCCAATAATCCAGTTTCCTTCCCATATGTTTGGACTGTGGAAGGAAACTGGAGTATCTGGAAGAAACCCACACAAGCAAAGAGAGAATATGCAAACTCCACTCCAAAGTTGAAATCAAACCAGGATCCCTAGCAATGGACACCAGGACCCTGAGAAGTACTGAGGATCAAAGGGACTTTTGCATGCATGTACTCAAGTTCCTTAAGGCATCAGGACAGATGGATAACATGGTAAAGAAGGCATGTGGTATACTTGTCTTTATTAGTTGAGGCATAGATGTTAAGAGGAGAGAGATAATGCAGAACCATAAGAGAGATTTACCAGGATGTTGTCGGGTTGGAGAGTTTCAGTTATGAAGAAAGATTGGACAGACTGGGGTTATCTCCCTTACAGCAAAATGAACATAATTAAAATATATAAAACTTTATCGGGTATAGATAGGAAGAAGCTGTTTGCCTTGTTGAAGGAATAAATGACCAAGAGCACAGATTTAAGGTATGAGGCAAAAGGGTTTAGAGGAGATAGAGTCAAGGAGTCATAGAAATGTACAGCAATGAAAGAGGATAGAATCAAGGAGTCATAGAAATGTACACCAATGAAAGAGACCCAACTCATCCACAATGACCCGCTATCCTAAATTAATCTAGAATATGAGGAAAAACCCTTTCACCCAGAGGCTGATGGGAATCTGGACCTCACTGCTTATAAAGGTGTTAGAGGCAGAAACCTTCATGACATTCAAGAAGTACTTAAATGTGAAATTGTAATGTCAAGGTTATAAGACAATGGGCCAACAGGAAAAATGAGATTAGAACAATTAAGTAGTTGCTTTTTTGAAAGCATGACTCAATGGGCCGAAGGGCCTTTTTCTATGTTGTAGACCTATGTGATTCTATGGCTAAATCAGACCCTAGATTAAAATCAGACTTTTTTTTTAGATTCCTTCTGATTTATTTTAAAACCCACATGTCAGTAGTTCAAATTCCAAACTCGAAATGAAATGATATTTTTATAACACATCTTACATCATAATATGTTGGTCATAAAGGATAGACCACTATATATTTTTAGGGTTTTAACTTACCATTCTTCCAGCTGACCATCAATCAAACCTGCGCCCTCAAGTGTGAAGACACAATTGGTCAGCCCCACAGGCAAGATATTCTCAAAACTGATTCCTATTATCACCTTTTGGGAGAGCACAGGAACATCTCGGACCTGAGAAAACAAGTCAGTCATCCATATGTTCAAAATGTTAGTTTGTTACCCAAAACTCTACATTCCTCAGGCACAGGAATGCCCATAGATCATTAGGGCTGTGATGTAGGGTTAAGTGAATCAATTCTATAACAGTCATAACAACACGTGTCTAGTTATGAGGTGAGGTGATAGAAAGTCTTGAGTATGAAACTCATTCATCTCATCCATGAAGAAAATGTGTATTCCTGATTTTGGCTTCCTCTGTTTGCTACCCATGTAAACATGCTTTGATTAGATATATTTTCTTTTGCTATTACGTTCTCTATCTTTCACACATTCCCTTAATGATTTTTCCACACCTTATTCATTTGTTTATTCAAGTTATTTTGTTTTATTGCATTTCTACTTCTTTCTCAAGTCATTCTAATGTGATTTTTATCCTTGTCTCCACTTACTGCTCCTGGTCCCTTCAGTATTTATTTTTTATTGGAAATTCAAAAAGTAGTGTCCCAGCCTATATCCCTGGGCGGTATTACATTTGCCTAGCCAATGTAACACAACATATAGAGTATTTGGATCGAGTGTTGCCAATGGAATTAAATATCAAATAGGATATCTAACAGGCAACCAATGTAATATCACCTATTTTGCATTTGCACCAGCTCCAATTTGACTCCACTGAGATCTGTTTTCTTCTATATTTATTACATTTCCTCTCCTTTCAAATCAATCTAGTGAGTAAACAGAACAGTGAATGTCTCAAGAATTTAGGAAACAACTGGTGTATTAGTCAATTCATTTACTTCCTGTGTGATAGCTAGTCTCAAATAATGTTGATCTTGCTAACGTTGCCTTGTGCAATGTTACTTGTATGCCTCTGCCTAGATCTTTTGTTGTGTATATCCTCGCTTATTATGACCTGCCTGTACTGGTCAAAAGCAAAGCTTTTCATTGTACTTCGGTACATGTGACAATAAATAAGTCAATCAAATCAATCAAGCTATTAACTAAGGGTGTAGTGACTGTGACGAAGTCAGCTAGGTGAATCTCATAGAATATGAGTTCCCTGATTGGAGTGTTAACCTGGACTAATCAGGGACCCCTCACTGACAGATATAAACAGGAGTGTGAGAGGTTTTCTGTTCACTCGGAGAATAGGCTCTGAGGAAGCTGGACTAGTGTCAAGTACTATACACATATAAATAATAGGTGACGAGATGACAGGATATGAGTTTCCATGGAGTTATTTCAAAGGACTTGACATGGGGGTCACAATTCAATTATACCATGCTTAGTTGGGTTACACCATAGCATATTTAAAAATTACTGGAAATATCCTCTCAAACCAAAGAGAAATCTAATGCTCTCCTAGCTTTCAACTACAAAGGTTATAAAGAAGAGAAATAAAGTGCAGATATAATAGATATATCAAGAGAATTAATACTAACTTCTAAACCGGAGGTGTACGTGTTCTTTTATTACCTGAATTGTGATATTAGGATTGATCAAAGCGATATCCTTGAGTGTGAATGCACTTTCATTTGTCTCTGCATCAACTACAAATGCTGTCAACCTGATTAGATTATACTTATCCAGGAGCTCACCATACTCGTGATAAGACATTTCCATCTCTACTGTTTTATCTGGAATATTAATTCATACAAAAGAACAGGTTATCAGATTGATTTAGGTTTCTATTAGAAATAGCCTTCAACCATTGCACATTGCAGAAGCAAAGGTTTAGTGGATTCCTATTAAATATTGAATAAAAAAACTACATAACAGATGGAAGCTTTCAATGTTCATTGTCAAGCCTATAACAATAGAATATAATACATTGTTTAATAATTTAAGCCACCCACACGTTGTCATTTTTCTGATAAAAAGGAATTGAAAGCCCTGTTACAATATTTCCACAACTAAGTTGAGATAACTGATTCATAAGTACTGCAAAATTTTATTTCAACAGGTTATTTCATTACTTCATTTAGTATACCTATAAGCAAAATGGGATCATACTGATACACTGAGGATAGAATCTACTTAGCCCCGGAAGTATGTGGAAATATATGGTGGGATCAGAAGAAATTAGATTCCCAATGTTGAAAAGTATGAAGTCCAATTCTGCAACCAGATTTTGAACATGGATGTGAGAATCTCACAAGTGAATGGTGAGAGGCCTATTTGCATGCCATTAGTTTTTAATCTAATTTCATTGGTACACATTTTTATATTCTCCCACACAGATGGTGACATATCTCAACATGAAAGTCAGTGCGGGTAGCTGGTGACTACTGCTCACCACTTACTCATTCTGGCCTCCATCTTGAAATAATAATCTGCAGTATTTTAGATAATGCTCGATAGGGTGCCCACATTGCCCTTCCATGCAGGTTAATACCAATCAAATACCAGTCTCACTGCCTCATCATGGCCCTTCTCCAATCCACTTACAATACAGTTCTCCATCTTAATTCTGCAACTAAGATTGTAATGCGGTTGCCAGGACATTGTGAGATGGGACATGGATACCATTGCTTGGACCAGGGTACACCTCGGGCTCCCTGCTCACTCTCCTTGTGCTCATTCACTTTGCACCTACTTGAATGGTCACATCAAGTCTGCCTTTCCTTGTCTTGTCTTGCCTTTTTACATTTTGCTGCCTCATCTCGATGTTCAAGGCTCCCGGTACTTCTGTGCTGCTTTGCCATTTAGTGCAGACACAAAACTAGGCAGCTTGTCAGTAGTGATCAGTTGGTGGGGGGTGAATATATTGCTGGATATTATTGCGTTACATCAATGGCAAGCTACCCCATGTGCCAGCAGCTTGCTGGACACACGTACTGCATGTCCTTCTGACAAATGTCTCCAAACCTAAAGGTCAAGCCAGTTTGCTCAGTCATAAGCTGAGCCCCATGCAAATGTTCTTTGCTCCACCAATGAGGGGAGGCAGAGATAAAGCTTTGACCCCTGTTTCTGTTTTGTAAACAATATATCTCGAAAGCGAATGGACACATTTTGAGTACACAAGTTAGGAAATGGACTATGGAAGTTAGTTTTTATCAAATATGCTGATCTGGATGCAGATTGGAAATTGAAATTTTTAAAGGATCTGTTAACACTATGACATAAGGTAAAATTAAATTACTTTTAGAATGTGGTGGGTTATTTTATTTAGGTGTTATTGATTATTTTAGAATGCTGTGTCTGCATTGGCTGCTGGGGTAAAATCTGTCACAGCTGTCAAAGTATGAGCAGAGTTTTCAATGTGGATTTGCCTGAGGCTTCCTTAATGAAATGCAGTCTCTTAATAGAAAATATTTCTTTTCTCAGCTTTGTAGTTAGAGCAACCAGTATCGAGTGTGTGTGTTGGTGGGGTGCACAGGGTCAGGTGGTGTCCAAGAAGCGGGAGAGTTGACATTTCAGGCATAAGCTCTTGATTCCTGATGGAGGACTTGTGCTCGAGGTATCGATTCTTCTGCTCCTCAGATGCTGCCTGGCCTGCTGTGCTTTTCCAGCACTACACTCTCAACTCTACCTCCAGCATCTGCAGTCCTCACCTCCGCCTAGTTAAAGCAACCAGCAGGGTAAAGTCTCAAGGAAGATTCAGACTCCTGCATAATTGTAATAACATTGTTTTATCCCAGTGTCGTGGAGGGATATGCTCTATGAAGTGCCTTCTCCACTTGTTTCAGATCTTATTCTCCAATAAGTCTGTTTTGTAGTTACAGAGCATATTTTATAATTTTGCCTTTTTCATGAATGAAGTGGGTTTTTAGAGATTTACTAGTGAACAGATGAATTATGAGCTGTTGTAGGTTATTTGAGGAATGTTTAAATTCACAACCGATTAGATTAGATTAGAGTAGATTAGATTAGATTACAGTGTGGAAACAGGCCCTTCGGCCCAACAAGTCCACACTGACCCGCCGAAGCGAAACCCATCCATACCCCTACAATTACCCCTTACCTAACACTACAGGCAATTTAGTATGGCCAATTCACCTGACCCTGCACATCTTTGGATGATGGGAGGAAACCGGAGCACCCGGAGGAAACCCACGCAGACACGGGGAGAACGTGCAAACTCCACACAGTCAGTCGCCTGAGGCGGGAATTGAACCCGGGTCTCTGGCGCTGTGAGGCAGCAGTGTTAACCACTGTGCCACCGTGCCGCCCACACTGGAGGAATCTGTTTGGAAGAGGTCACAGCACAGAAACAGATAAGTAAATAGTTTTAAGTATAGCCTTGTTGTAAATCTACATTAGTGAGTCGAGTAGTTTCTTTCTTGATTATATGTTTTTCATTGGGATCTGTCTATTGATTAAATTTTAAAAATATAAGTCATAAGTATTAAGTTAGTCTGGAGCAGTATTTTGTAGAGCAATAACACAGGGCTATTTTCTGGGTCTGTAGATTGGAAGGAGAAAAATGGCCTTTAGTAGAGTGATATGCTCTTCTTGTGAGATGTGTGAGTTATGGGACAGTTTAAGGGTTAGTGGGGATTATATCTGCAATAAATGTTGTTGGTTGCAAATCCTGTCAGATCGAATGGACCAGTTGGAGCAACAGTTAGAGGCAATGAGGAATTTACAACTGCTATGGGGTGTGCTGGATGGCAGTTATAGGAAGGGAGAAAAGCCGCAGATACAGTCAAGTAGATGGTTTAACTCCAAGAAAGATAGGAGAGGTAGACGGGTAGAACAGAAATCTTCCGTGGCTATCCCCATTTCAAACAGGTACGCTGTTTTGGAAAGTGTAGGGGGTGAGGGACTTTCAGGGAAATGTAGTACAAACAACTATGTTTCCGGTGTCAAGACTGGCTCTAATGTAATGAGGGGTTCATTGGGTTCCAAGCAATTGATTGATTTAGGAGACTCTCTAGTCAGGGGCACAACAGACATTTCTGTGGCCAGCAGCATGAAATCAGAATGGTGTGTTGCCTCCTTGGTGCCAGTATTAAGTATGTCTCAGAGAGGGTGCAGAATGTTCTCAAAGTGGAGAGGGATCAGCAGGAGGTCATTGTACACTTTGGAACCAACAACATAGGAAGAGAAAAGGATGAGATTCTGAAGGGAGAATTATAGAAATTTAGACAGGAATTTAAAAAGGAGGTCCTCAAGAGTAGTAATATCTGGATAACTCCCGGTGCTACGAGCTAATGAGGGTAGGAACAGGAGGATAGACTAGATGAATGCGTGGATGAAGAGCTAATGTGTGGGAGAAGGATTCACGTTTTTGGATCACTGGAATCTCTTCTGGGGTAGAAGTGACCTGTACAGGAAGGGTGGATTGCACCTGAATTGGAAGGGGACTAAATACTGGCAGGGAGATTTGCTAGAGCTGTTCAGGAGGATTTAAACTAGTAAGGAGATATATATATAGGGAGATACTGAGGAAAGAGATCAATCTGAGACTGGTACAGTTGAGAAAAGAAGTGATTCAAACAGTGAGGGCAGGCAGGGACAAAGCAGAGAACAAGGTAGGACTGATAAATTAAACTGCATTTATTTCAATGCAAGAGGCCTAACAGGGAAGGCAGATGAACTCAGGGCATGGTTAGGAACATGGGACTGGGATTTCATAGCAATTACAGAAACATGGCTCAGGGATGGGCAGGACTGGCAGCTTAATGTTCCAGGATACAAATGCTACAGGAAGGATAGAAAGTGAGGCAAGAGAGTAGCATTTTTGATAAGGGATAGCATTACAGCTGTACTTTGGGAGATGTTCCCAGAAATACATCTAGGGAAGTTATTTGGATGGAACTGAGAACTAAGAAAGGGATGATCACCTTATTGGGATTGTACTATAGACCCCCCAATAGTCAGCGGGAAATTGAGAAAAAGATTTGTAAGGAGATTTCAGTTATCTGTAAGAATAATAAGGTGTTATTGTTGGGGATTTTAATTTTCCAAACATCGACTGGGACTGCCATAGTGTTAAAGGTTTAAATGGAGAGGAATTTGTTAAGAGTGTACAAGAAAACTTTCTGATTCAGTATGTGGATGTACCTACTAGAGAAGGTGCAAAACTTGACCTACTCTTGGGAAATAAGGCAGGGCAGGTGACTGAGGTGTCAGTGGGGGAGCACTTTGGGGCCAGCGACCATAATGTAATTGGCTTTAAAATAGTGATGGAAAAAGATAGACCAGGTCAAAAAGTTGAAGTTGTAAATTAGAGGAAGATGAATTTTGACGGTATTAGGCAAGAACTTTCAAAAGTTGATGTTCGCAGATAAAGAAACGGCTAGAAAATGGGAAGCCTTCAGAAATGAGATAACAAGAATCCAGAGACAGTATATTCTGGTTGAGGTGAAAGAAAAGGCAGGTAGGTGTGGGGAATGCTGGATGACTGGAAAATTTGAGGGTTTGGTTAAGGAAAAGAAGGAAGCATATGTCAGGTATAGACAGGATAGACTGAGTGCATCCTTAGAAGAGTATAAAGGCAGTAGGAGCACACTTAAGAGAGAAATCAGGAGGGCAAAAAGGGGACATAAGATAGCTTTGGAAAATAGGGTTAAGGGGAATCCAAAGGCTTTTTACAACTGCATTAAGGACAAAAGGGTAACTAGGGAGAAAATAGGGAGAAAAGAACGGCAAAGAAGCCTTTGTGTGGAGCCGCAGAAAAGGGGGGAGATACAAAACGAGTATTTTGCATCAGTATTTACGGTGGAAAAGGATATGGAAGATATAAAATGTGGGGAAATAGATGGAGATACCTTGTAAAATGTCCAGATTACAGAGGCGGAGGTGAAGGATGTGTTGAAATGCATAAAAGTGGATAAATCCCCAGGACCTGATCAGGTGTACCTTAGAACTCTGTGGGAAGCTAGAGAAGTGATTGCTGGGCCTCTTGCTGAGATATTTGTATCATCGATAGTCACAGGTGAGGTGCAGGAAGACTGGAGGTTGGCAAACGTGGTGCCACTGTTTAAGAAGGGTGGTAAGGACAAATCAGGGAATTATAGACCAGTGAGCCTGATGTCGGTGGTGGGCAAGTTGTTGGAGGGAATCCTGAGGGACAGGATGTATTTGGAAAGGCAAGGACTGCTTAGGGATAGCCAACATGGATTTGTGTGTGAGAAATCATGTCCCACAAACTTGATTGAGTCTTTTGAAGAAGTAACAAAGAGGATTGATGAGGGTAGAGCAGTGGACATGATCTATATGGACATCAGTAAGGCATTCAACAAGGTTCCCCATGGGAGACTGGTTAGCAAGGTTAGATCTCATGGAATACAAGGAGAACTAGCCATTTGGATACAGAACTGGCACGAAGGTAGTCGGTTTTGGTGGAGGGTTGTTTTTCCAGACTGGAGGCCTGTGACCAGTGGAATGCCACAAGGATCGGTGCTGTGTCCACTACTTTTCATCATTTATATAAATTACTTGGATATGAACATAGAAGGTATAGTTAGTAAGTTTGCAGATAACACCAAAATTGGAGATGTACTGGACAGCAAAGTAGGTTACATCAGATCACAACGGGATCTTGATCAGATGGGCCAATGGGCTGAGGAGTGGCAGATGGAGTTTAATTTAGATAAATGTGAGGTATTGCATTTTGGAAAAGCAAATCTTAGCAAGACTTATACGCTTAATGGTAAGATCCAAATGACCTTGAACATGGTCAGTACAACTTAGACTGGGGTTTCGCTGGATGTCATTTGGGAAGCTGCACACAGGTGTTTGATCACACAGCAGTCGGGTCAGCCCTTTCAATTCAGTCGGGGTGGGAGGGGGCGGACATAGTGGGCCACAGACATAGCTCAAGGAAAATCATAATGGGGCACTGCTGTGGTAGGAAAGCTGGAGGAGGCATGCTGGGATGCAGCGGGGATAATAGTTATTCATGGAGACAACTCAACATATAAAGTTGGGGAATGGTACTGCACTGGAGGACACAGAGCATTATGGGAGTGATGTCTGGACAGTCACAACAAAACTGGTTTCGATGGGGATGACAGTGTAGCATGATGGTTGGTCAGGTCAGGTCTCAGTTGTAACATTGCCGAGAGGAAAACATAAATGAAAGTGTTAAGTTAGAAAGTGTGAAACCTCAAAATGGATGGGTTGGAGAGGGACTGTCAGAAAGAAAGGAACATGATGGATCAAGATGGGGGACCCTTGCTTTCCTGACTGAACCTGTGACTCACTCTGCTGAGCATGACCTGTACTTCCTTCTGTGTCCTCATGCAAATCATGAATGCACAATGGAAATGGAAAATAGCTATGACCACACCGAGTTGGGAGTTGTTTTTTGTCTCTGAGCTCACAGGATCTACCTGTCAGATGTGAAACTCTTCAAAGGTCAATTGTATTAATTAAGCATTTTAGCAGTACAGGTTGAAGACATTGGTAGTCACAGTACCTTATATATGAAACACATGCAGCATTCAACTATGTGGGAAACAAATCCTGGTCATGAAGCAATCTTATCCATGACATTGCAGATTAGCCATAGTCATCTATGTGAGGCAGAAGTGCTCACCGGTGAAGTTGGAAGTCTCACCTGCTGGCCTTAGTTCATTAACACAATCAAACATCCCATCGGTGTTACAAGGACAAGGAGCTGATATCCTCTCACTTTGCGGGGTAAATATTCATCAACATGCTGTTGTATACCATGCTGACCTTCTTGGCTGTTGCAAGATGTTGGGTTGGGAGAACAGGTTTGCAGTAATCCTTCTGTGCTTATAATCTCTTGTTTGTGTGGCATGAAATGGCTGATGGAATTTAACGTGAGCAAGTGCGAGGTCTTGCACTTTGGCAAAAAGAATAAAAGCATAGACTACTTTCTAAATGGTGAGAAAATTAATAAAGCCAAAGCACAAAGGGATCTGGGAGTGCTAGTCAAGGATTCTCTAAAGGTAAACATGCAGGTTGAGTCCGTGATTAAGAAAGCGAATGCAATGTTGTCTCTTATCTCAAGAGGGTTGGAATATAAAAGCAGAGATGTACTACTAAGACTTTATAAAGCTCTGGTTAGGCCCCATTTGGAGTACTGTGTCCAGTTTTGGTCCCCACACCTCAGGAAGGACATACTGGCACTGGAACGTGTCCAGCGGAGATTCACACGGATGATCCCTGGAATGACAGGTCTAACATATGAGGAACGGCTGAGGGTACTGGGATTGTATTCGTTGGAGTTTAGAAGATTAAGGGGAGACTTAATAGAGACGTACAAAATAATACATGGCTTGGAAAAGGTGGATGCTAGGAAATTGTTTCCGTTAGACGAGGAGACTAGGACCCGTGGACACAGCCTTAGAATTAGAGGGGGTCATTTCAGAACAGAAATGCGGAGACATTTCTTCAGCCAGAGAGTGGTGGGCCTGTGGAATTCATTGCCACGGAGTGCAGTGGAAGCCGGGACGCTAAATGTCTTCAAGGCTGAGATTGATAGATTCTTGTTGTCTAGAGGAATTAAGGGCTACGGGGAGAACGCTGGTAAGTGGAGCTGAAATGAGCATCAGCCATGATTGAATGGCGGAGTGGACTCGATGGGCCAAATGGCCTTACTTCCACTCCTATGTCTTATGGCCTTATGGTCTTATGATTTATGGTGCATACATCAAGAGTCTATATAGTTGCCCTGCATAGATTTCCATGTCAGGTTCCTCCATGTTCCATTACATCAAGGACAATGAGAAATTGCTGTTTGTGAATGATGCTGATTGCTCAAATTACTAAGCCCTGTTCTGTTCTGGTATTTCCCACACATGACCCATGGATCCAGCCACAGCAGAGTTCATTGTCCATGGTGCAACAATCATTCATTGACTTCAAATTTGTTGTAGCTTGAAAGGCAAGCAATCCCCATCCACTCACAAAAGCAAATGCCACTTTTGTTTTGTTTCTTTTTTTCATTTGTATTATTGTTCAATAAAACTGAACATGTTCAACCATTTGAAGGTGTTCCAATATGTGATGTTCCACAATGCACAATGAGAAGATTATGCATTATACATGCTGGGGAAAGAATAGCAGTCTCTTCAACAAGGTTTAAAGACGGTAAGGGGCTAATAGCAGGTAACGTGTAGGTGGTAGCTTAGTTCTTGCAGCTATAGATATAATGACAATGGATCTGACAGGTAATGATGTAAAAAAGCAATCCATTTATAAATGTGATCTTGTATTTACATTGAAGGGTCACCAATAGTCACTATGTGCCTTCAGCTGCTTTTCTTTTGCAATCCCATCCCATTCCATGCTGCTGGCTGGCAGCAATTGACCAGGCACATGGTTAGGATTTATAAGTAGTGCTGGTGTCAGGAATTTTGGGAGGTCCTGGCATCCATGTGTACTTCTGGCATTGCTACGCAGAAGGTAGCATGAGCAGCATGCAACAGAAGCATGGTGCACAGCTAATGAGGGGAACTGCAGAAAATAATGCGAGGAAATGAAACCCTCCATGAAACTCACCAAAATTGACAGTTTCTGGTAAAAACAGGCTTTCAGTCTTAATGCAAATATAACCAAAGCTTAGAAATGATATCTCGCAATAGTAAGTCAAAACTGGCTAGATACAAACCTAACCTCTGCTCTCTTACCTTTACGGCCTGCAACATGTATCTCCTCCTGATACTTCTTTATACATTTCCCACTTGATGAGCTATTGTATTTCTTCTTCATGGCATTAATTTTAATTGTGCAGTTTCTTTTTGTTGAATCCTTGTTGGAAATGACTGCAGACACTTTAACAGTGGTTCCATTATAAACTGGATCATTGGTCTTCAAACTCAATTGAAGTTGTTTTTCTGGCTTCAACGGGACTTTTCTCTTTTCAGCCAACTGGAAAATTCTTCTCTCTTCTTCAGAGCCTTGAATATAAATGGATAAAAGCTGTTACAGTGGAAAAAAATTATTAATTTTCCTGGTAGATGGGGCACACATCAGGGTTCACCAGAAATCAGAGGCAATGATTTGTTTACTAGTGATTCAGTGGAAAAGGAAAGGAATAAAAAAAGTCGAGCACTTCAACACACACCATGGTAATTCACCAAAAGGCTTCAAGCATCAGACCTCAGCAAAACCTAAAAAAACGACAAATCAGATGAAACTTATTGGGAATATTTAAGTAAATGCAAAGGGCTGGGGGCTCTATTGTGGTGCAGTGATAGTGTCCCTGCCCCAGACCAGGAGGCCTGTGTCAAATTCCAGATATGTGTAATTATATGTCTAACAAGATTGATTAGAAAAATAGATTAAATTACCTCTTTGGGCTCTTGTGCAGTGGTGGTATCCTACCTGTGAACCAAGAGGCCTGAGTTCATGTCTCACATGTTCCTCAATATCTAAATTCAAGTGTCTATATATTGAAATAATATAGGGACAAATTATATGTATAGTACTTGTCTTCTTTTCTTCTAGACTGTTCTGACTAGTTGGTGATTTAGTTTTTGGTGAAGCCTGGTACAGATAGAGGCACATGGTCTACATAAGGCTATCAATAATTGTTGGTGGCAGCTGTACCAGTGACAAAAACAGTAAAAGGTAAGGGTGACACCTGAGACAACTAATGATTTTCTATTACATTGACAGGATATAGAATCCCTACAGTGTGGAAACAGGCTCTTCAGCCCAACAAGTCCACACTGATCCTCTGAATAGTATCCCACCCAGACCCATCCCTCTACCATATTACTTTACATTTCCCATGACTGATGTACCTAAGCTACACATGTCTGAACACTACGGATAATTTAGTTTGGCCAATTCACCTAACCTGCACATCTTTGGACTGTGGGAGGAAACCGGAGCACCCAGAGGAAACCTGATCAGGCATGGGAGAATGTGCAAACTCCACATAGACAGTCACAGAGGTTGGGATTGAACCCAGGTCCCGGGGGCTGTGAGGCAGCAGTGCTAACCATTGAGCCACCATGTCCGTGGTGTATTCTCTCTAGACCAATTCAACATGCTGTAAAAAGGTAATATTGCATATGATACACAAAATGCAAAAGGTTTCAATACTGCTTTTTGATAGTTATACCAATTTAAGCCACTCCATTACTTGTAGAATTAATGAGAGACCTATAAAAATGAGACAAGTTGGCCTGAGGGTCACTGTACCTAAGGTGAGGAGAAAAATGAGAAGGACAGTTCTTCACAGTAACCTCAGCCGATGAAGGACTTAAATCCACACTGTTAGTGTCACTCCGCCTGGCACCCTCCAATCACACAACATCAACATTGGTTTCACCAGTTTACTCATCTCCTCAACTCCCACCCCATCCCTAATCCAGTCCTCCAACTTGGCATTGCCCTCTTGAAGTGTCCTACCTATCCATCCTCCTTCCCATCTATCCACTCCACCCTCCCGACTGACCTATCACCATCACCCCCACCTGCATCTACCTAGAGCCTTCCTAGCTACCTTCCCTCCAACCCCACCCTCACACTCCTATTTATCACTCAGCCTCCTTCCCCCACCTCCCCACATTCCTGATGAAGGCTTATGCCTGAAACTCGATTTTCCTGGTCCTCGGATGCTGCCTGACCAGCTTTACCAGTGCCACACTTTTCAACTCTGATCTCCAGCATCTGCAATTCTCACTTTCTCCTTGTCACTTTGCATGACAAACCTGCTGTCCGGCCAACTAAGCTAGCCATCCACCCTATATTCACCTGTAGCTTCGCCACATTAAACCAACATTTTGAAAGAACAAAACTTATAATTGTACTCTTGGCTTTCATTATTCAAGTGAATAATCCTTCAAATGGCAATTCTCAGCTGTGATGAATTATGATGACAAACACTTTGATGCTGTGGTATCGTGATATTGTATTCAAACTCATAGTCCAAACACTTGGGCTAGTGCTGCAAGGACTTAGTTCAAATGCCACCATGGTGCTATTTAAATTTAATTAATAGAGATTTAAAGTTAAGAGCTAGGTTAATAAAAGTTAACCAAACCAATTTCGTTCACTAGTGTCTATTCAGAAATCTGCAATCCTTATGACTACAGATTCACATTAATGGATTTATCCTTAACTATCCTTTGAAATGATACAGAGAGCCACAAGTCAAAGGCACTGAGCTGGACAACTAATACAGTCTTTGGTACCAGTGCCAAAAATCCATGCATGTATTTTTTTTAAAAACTTGCATGAAACATTATAGCCATCACATGTTTTGATTTCTGGTTATCCTGGCTGGAGGAGATGTAAAGTACTGGTTGGGAATTGTATTGGTAGGAGGGCATAGCATGGGAAAAATGACATTACAGGAGTGAACAAGATGATGAAATTTGTTAATGGGTCAAAATTGTGGGGACAAATAATAATGATCTACCCTGGATCCCGAGACAGTGTCAACTGGTTCTAGAGTCCCCAACCTGAGAAACCAGCCACCTGGCATCTAACTGTCTCGCCCTATTAAAATTTTAAATGTTTCATTCAGATTCTTTCTCAACCTATTAAACTCTAATGAATACAGGCTAATCTAACCAATCTCTCCTCATACAGTTGTCCTGTCATCCTTGAATTCAGCCCACTGCACTCCCTCCATGGAAAGTATATCCTTAGGTAAAGACTCCAAAACTGCATACAATACTCCAGGTGTATTCTCACCAAGATCCTATATAACTGTAATAAAATGACACAATGCCTCACTGGTTAGCAAGGGTGGCATGGTGTTGCAGTGGTTAGCACTGCTGCCTCACAGCACCAAGGACCTGGGCTCGATTCCAACTTCAGGTGACTACCTGTGTGGAGTTCATATGTTCTCCCAATGCATGGGTTTGCTCTGGTTTCCATTCACAGTCGCAATGATGTGCAGGCTAGATGGATTAGCCATGGAAAATACTGGGATAAAGTGTGATCCTTTTTGTGCGGTTGGTGTGGACTTGATGGGCTGAATGGCCAGCTTTCACACTGTAGAGATTCTATAATTCTCCACTTCCCAGCTCAAATCCTCTTGCAATGAAGGCCAATACTCTATTTGCCTTTCTTGCTGCATTTGCCTGACTACTTTCATTGACTGGTGTACAAGGACACCTAAATCCCTTTGTACATCCATACTACCCAGTGTATCACCACTTAAGTAATACCATCCCTTTATGTTTTTCACACCGAAGTGTATAACTTCATTTTTCTGCCCACTCACTTGACTTGTCTAAATCACCTTGAAGCTTCCCTGCACCCTCTTCACAACTCGCATTTCCATCCAGTTTTTTACTGTCAGTTAATGAAACACAGACTCGAAATGTTAGCTTGCTCTCTGTCCATGGATGTTGTCTGACCTGCTGTGATCTCCAGCATCTGTTGCTTTCAGTAACGCCCCGGTAAATCTTCTTTGCATCTTCTGCAATGCTATCATACCCTTCCTGTAATGTTGTGCAGAACTGCACACAATACTCCAGAGTGCAGCCTGACCAATGTTTTATACAGTTCCAGAATAACCTCCCTGCTCTTAAACTCTATGCCTCAACTAATAAAGGCATAGATACAGAGATGACCCTTCACTGAGATTTGGATGTTTCTATGCCAATTGTTGGGTTGAATTTTTCTTTCTGATATTGGTAAAAAGACAATTATAAATCTGATATGTAATAACTCTTTTCAGGTTTTCATTTGTGTAATAAACTGTAATGCTCTTTTCTTAAAACTGTATTGCAGCCTTTTGCGACTAGGTTCAATGACTAACCTCCAGGTAAGCAAAAAGAAAAAAAATTAAACACATGGTCTATCAAGCCAGGTCTCATTCGGACTTGTCCAGTAGAACCATCAGCTGGGTTCATAACAATTGTCTAATTCCAATGGACAGGTCGCTGCCCAAACCCTAGACTGAAGGAAGAAACAGATATCATGTTGCTATGAAACTTGAATCCTAACCAAAAAATTATTATGGAAGATATTGCTTAATATTGGTTAATATTGATCTCTTCATATCCAAAACATGTCTTTTTAATTCAGGAGGACAAAGATACTAATTGTATTTCAATTCCTATGACTAATATTAAGATAAGATCAGATTTTTGACATTGTATTTATACTCCTAGCCCATGTGGACAACGGTATGTAGATCTCTCTATATTGAGGTGGTTTGATTTTGTCAAAGATTTAATGAAAATAACTTAGAAACTCTGGATTTAAAGAATAACTACTGCAGTAAAGAGATAAATTACACCACAAATGTTTTGCTTTTCTCTGCCAGAACTTACATAATGATTAGAATTGAACCAGGTGGAGGACAGGCTCAAACATATAGAATTATAGAGACAATCCAACTTGTCCATACCAATCAAATGTCCTATAATAATCTAGTCCCATTTTTGCCAGCATTTGGCCCATTTCCCTCTCAACCTTTCCTATTCATGTATCCATCCAGATGCCTTTTAAATGTAGTTGTACCAACATCCACCAGTTCCTTTGGCAGCTCATTCCATACATGCACTACCCTCTGCTAAAATAGTTGCTCCTTAGGTCCCTTTTATATGTTTGTCCTCTAACCTTAAACCTAAGTCCTCTTGTTTTAGACTCCCCTGTCCTTGAAAAAAAGACCTTGACTATTCACCCTTTCCATGCCCTTCTTGATTTTATGAACCTCTATAAGGTCACCCCTCAGCCTCTGGTGCTCCAGAGAAAATAGCCCCAGCTCATTCAACCTCTCCCTATAGCTCAAACCCTCCAAATCGAGCAACATCCTTTTAATCTTTTCTGCTCCTTTTCAAGTTTCAGAACTTCTTTCCCATGAGTGGTTGTAAGTTTATCCAAACTGTAATCAATCATTTAGGAGCAGCAACAAACAAAATACAAAGCTCTATTAGAACACTAATGTAGTCCTCTCCTTCATCTAGTTCAATCGTAATCGTTATGTAACTTTGAGATGATCATCCTTAAAGATGTAGAGTACACTGAACATTCTGCACCTGGAATAATGCATTCAGTTCTCGTCATCAAGAGATAAGATAAAAGCATTGGAAGCTAAGCCTAGAAGATAACAAGGTTGACCCAACACATCAGAGAAATTAATTACGAAGATTAATAAAATTAATGTTATTCAGCCTTATGAAATGTGACTGATATGAAATATAAATGTAAAAGACACTTATACAGGAAGTATAAAGGATTGATTCTGAAGCCTTTTTAAGCTAAACCAGGATTACTGAAAAAGGTTCAAGTTGGCACACTGGGAAAAGATATGCTCAGAACGGTAAGGAGGTATATCTGGGAGGAATATCTTCACAAAATGCCAAAAACCAAAAATTGTTTTTGAATAGACAAGTAAAAGCAATGTCACAAGTTGCTCACTGAGCAGTTAATTGCAGTGTGGTAGGGAATAATTTGATGGTGGGAGTTGGGGGGGGGAAGATGAAAGCATAATTATAGGTTTCTTTTATTTCCTCATGTATACTGTGCAACATTTCTGATCAATGAAGGACTTTAACCAAGAATTATTGCAGTGACTCCTAACTTGCATGATATCAATTACACAGCAATGAAAATTCCACTAAGATGTTTTAAATTCAATTGACAGCCTTAGGATTTTCCCACACTTCAAAATGCCAAGCACAATCAGGGAGGCATGAGAGCATAGTTGAGTGGATCTTAGGGTCAAAACTAGATGATATAGGTTTAAGGTGAGAGGGGAACGATTTAAAAGGGACTTAAGGGGCAACTTTTTCACACAGAGGGTAGTGTATGTATAGATTGAGTTGCTAGAGGAAGTGGTGGAGGCTGCTACAATTACAATATTAAAAAGGCATCTGGATGGGTATATGAATAGGAAGGGTTTAAAGGGATATGGCCAAATGCTGGCAAATGGAACTAGATTTATTGAAGATATCTGGTCAGCACGGACGAGTTGAACTGAAGGGTCTGATTCTATGCTGCACATCTCTATGACTCTAATAACATGCAGATTTCAACAAAACATCTATTTCACTTATTCTAACAATGAGCTTTATTTTATTACCTTCAGGGTATTTGTAATTTTCTGTGATATCCTCACGATCGTCACTGCCAACACACTTGGTGCTGATGCGCTGGCCAACAAGTCTTGTGTTAGAATCAATTTTCAACTTTTTCCCCTTATCAGAATAGACCCAAGTCTCACAGTCTGCATTTACTTCAGCAAATATGAAAGGAACGTCATAGCATATGTCTGTCTCCCCCTCTTTGATGGCTTTCACTGGGGCTGGCCCACAGCAGTAGATACCTGGTGAACAAAAATGATCCTAAATAAATTTTACTATAATTAGGCGACTGGTGTTGCTCTATTTCAATGTTACATTTTATCTGTAAACTGTTCTTACTCTAAATCGCACAGAAATTAATAGCGTGAATATAACTTTGCACTGAGGTTTTACTTCATGACAGTGTCACGTGAATACTTCTTATGTTGTTAGAAATCTAAACACTTATTAGGGGAGGCAATGGCCTCTTAGCCCAGACACCCAGGTAACGTTCTGGGGGCCCAGGTTGAAATCTTGCCATGGCAGATGATGAAATTTGAATTCAATTTTTAAAAAACCTGGAATTAAGACCATAATGATGACAATATAACCATTGATGATTGTCAGAAAAATCCAGCTGCTTTACTCATGTCCATTAGGGAGGGAAACTGCAATCCTTACTTGGTCTCGCCTACACGTGACTACGGACCCATAGCAATGTGGTTGACTTTTAACTGTCCCCTCGGCAATTAGGGATGGGCAATAAATGCTGGCTTAACCAGCAACATCCACATCCCATGAATGAAGAATAAAAAATTGACAACTGTTGACAACTCTTTTTGTCACAGTCCTAAAGTTAAAGTTACCCGTCACTTATTCAGCTATTATCTGTACCTCACTATTTGTACTTATTTTTAACGTGTGTTTTTTAACTTTTAACATTATGATACAACTGAGTGGCTTGATAGGCTAGTTCAAAGAGCAATTAAAAGTCAACGAAATTGTTGTGAGTGTGGACTCACATATAGTCCAGACCAGGTAAGGATGGCAGATTTCCTTCCCTTAAGAACCAGATGGATTTTTTTTACAACTGTGACAATGTTAAACCATAACCATTAGGCCAACATTTTTTTTTATCATGCCATTAAGATTGTAATCATCTTTTGTTTATTTGTATCTGGACCTTCACTTTTTTCCTGTGGCGTTGGGTCAAGTGCTTGCCATCCATCATTGCCAGGCCTCAAGTCGTACCTTGCCATCCAAGATTCTACCCAAACATGGAAATTCCTGAAATACAGCAATATACAGCAATCTTCATGCAGAGAAGTCAAATTTCCACAGAAAAAAATAAACAATTGAACCATTAAGCTTCATACTGTATTTGTTAAAAGCTGGAAACCTGACTAATGATTTTCTTGCCAATTACAATTTCAGTTTGGTTTAAATTTTCAACCTGGAAAAATATTTTAACAAGAGTTGATTCCTCAGAATCACAAAATTTTGAAGTTGTAATACAGTTACAGTTTTAACTCACCATATACTATCCTCTGATTCTCCCAATGCCATTCCTTCTTCATCATACTCACTCTCAATGATTAAGTTTCCATTGGTGTCATGAGCAGATTCAAAATTTGTAACAACACGGGTTGGAATTCCTAAGCACCTCAGAACTAAAGGAAGGAAAAGGGATTAATTTAATTTAGATGCTATTCCACTTTCACGACAGTGGCAGAATAAGAATCTCATGAAATTCAATTTAGTCCATAATTTTTAAATTTTAATTTGAGATGCTGTTTGCTGTCACATTTCCATGATTTAGGAATATGTTTTTCATGTTCAGAAACAGATCAAAATTTACTCTTGGAAAGCTGATTTCATTTACACAGAATGTCAGATGGAATTGACTGACTGGGAGAGTTTGAAGCAAACAGAATTGACATCTTTTGAGGGAAACTTCAGACAAACATGTAGGGGAAGAGATATGAGATCAGGTGGGAAATAGTTGTTAGAGTGGGAGGATATGATTTATAGACATGAATAGTCAGATCGTGGAGAATATTGTGCCGCTAGTTCTATATAATTAAATAAAATGAGTCACATTCAACCAAAAAAAAAACAAATTGCACAAGGCAGGGAGGGAAAGGTATTTAAGTGAAATACTCCTTGATTCTAATGAAAATATTGTTTTGATTTGTTCCATAATTATATGGGAGTACTTGAACCCTTTAACATAGAACCTATAAAAATGTAGATTGAAATTATTCACAGTTATATATATTTGCATGAAAATATACTTAACATGTACATGAGAATATTATATGCACACTCTTTTTAGTTTCAATGTCATTCCCATGTGAAAACTTAATTGTGCCTACCTGTGCAGGCTACTGCTGCAAACACCCAACACTGCCCATAGCAAACTGGCTGACAGCCACTGTGGTTCCACTGACGAAGAATGGCAACACTTCCATTCCATTTCCCTGGATATACTCCGTCAGAATATGGATCATCCCATTTGCCAAATAGTATTCCATTGTCATCATTACAATTTACCTGAAAGGGTAAGACAGTATTTTGTTATGGAGTTGCAACATTATTGAAGAAGAAACATATATCAATGGATCGATGCGATTTTTTACAGCCATTTATTGAACTACTTAAACCATCTGTCTTTTGCTGGTTAACAAAATATTTTTAGCATTTTGCAATAAATTATAAGATCATCATTCCTCTCAGTATAACCTTAACAGAATGTCAAAGCTTGAGGTGACAATCAATGTAGTTCAAATTATTAAATAGAATCTGTGACATTGATAGCCATTGTGCATGATGATGAACTCCAAGGTGTAATCGTTCAGGTAATTCACAAATAGCAAATGAAAAACGAATGAAAAAGAATGTAACACTATTCAAAACATTGGGTGGAATCTATTAGAGGCCTGAATGATATGGGCTATGGCATGAAATGTGGCAGAATCACATGAGAAGTCCAGCAAGATCTATCTCAATGTCAAGAGCAACTCATTCAATCGAAATATCTAGGTAAGAATTCCACTACAGAGTGAAGAGTTGCCTATTTAAGTAGATTATTGCTTACTAATGACCTTATTAGCTTCACATCCCACCTCAATAATATGTAGCTTCCCATTCTACCACCTTCCACAAGCAAACTAGATGCTGAACCCCTTAAAATGGAACCTATGTTAAGTGGTTCAACATTGTTGAACATTCTCAACATGGAAGTCACAGTGGGTATCCAGTTCACCAGTTGTGTTTCTCAGGAAAAACAGCATATCAGGGTAATATCCATGGGCACCAGCCAAATACATCCTTCATCCAAGGACAGTGGCATTTTGCCAAACCCTCATTGTCCTCATGGTACCTCTCCAAAGCACAGATGTGTATTGCAAAATGGACAAGCAACTAGTATTGAAAAGCCACTTTGCCTCAGGTTCACAAGGACAGGCACCCAGTTCACAGATTGGATCATGCTGCAACTTAAGGCAGCTTGCTTTCTGGGCAGCACGGTGGCACAGTGGTTAGCACTGCTGCCTCACAGCACCAGAGACTTAGGTTCAACTCCCCCTCAGGCGACAGACTGTGTAGAGTTTGCACATTCTCCCCGTGTCTGCGTGGGCTTCCTCCAGGTACTCTGGTTTCCTTCCACAGTCCAAAGATGTGCAGATTAGGTGAATTGGCCGTGTTAAATTGCCCGTAGTGTTAGGTGCAGGGGTAAATGTAGAGGAATGGGTCTTGGTCAGTGCACTTCAGCAGGTCGGTGGGGACTTGTTGGGCCGAGGGGCCTGTTTCTACACTGTAATCTAATCTATTAATTCAAAGTTTGTGAGAAGATTGTAGCTCGGGTGCTCATTATTGTGGTTCTGTTCACCGAGCTGGGAATTTGTGTTGCAGACGTTTCGTCCCCTGTCTAGGTGACATCCTCAGTGTTTGGGAGCCTCCTGTGAAAGCGCTTCAGTGATGTTTCCTCCAGCATTTATAGAAAGCAACCACCCCAACACACACAAAAGAAGTTGCAACAAGACACTATTCAAAAGGGCCACAACACACTGCAGTACACCAGAACTGCAAAAAGAGGAAGAAGAACACCTATATAATGTATTCGCCAAAAACAGATACCAGCGCAATTTCATCAACAGATGCCTAAGGGAAAGACAACGGAAGCTATCCTTAGTAGCCACACACGCAGATGACAAGCAACATGAATTCGACTGGGACAACACTACTATTATAGGACAAGCCAAACAGAGAACAGCCAGGGAATTCCTAGAGGCATGGCACTCATCCACAGATTCAATCAATAAGCACATTGACCTGGACCCAATATACCGACCAATGCAACGGACAGCTGGAACTAACAACCGGAAGCGGCAGATTCAAACCACTATAAATGCTGGAGGAAACATCACAGAAGCGCTTCACAGGAGGCTGCCAAGCACTGAGGATGTCACCTAGACAGGGGACGAAATGTCTGCAACACAAATTCCCAGCTCGGTGAACTAATCTATTAATGCTTGCTCACAAAGTGCCTATCTGCATGCTTGCAGCGTGCATGCTTTGCCTTACTGCATCTTGCTATGCTGTGTCATGTCAGTTATCAGGTTGGTGCTTCAGCCAGAGCCTAAAGGCTATCTGTATTGCCTGTCACATGTCAGTGGGTGGGAAGTTGATGGGAGGGGCACACTGAGTTGTCAATCTAACACCTACAGCATGTGCCAGCTGCCTACACAGTAAACACATTGCACACTCATTCAACTAAATGGCCATGCTGGAAATTCCCAGACAGTCCAATCAATGCGGGAGAGTGTCTTTCATTACCATTTGTCTCAATAAATATTTTCACAAATTCCTCCCTCTCTTTAGACTCTTGGTTCCCTAGCATTTCTGGGAAATTATGTGTGCCCTCTTTCGTGAAGGCAGAACTGAATATGTTCAATTCTTTTGCCAATTATTTGTTTCCCGATATAATTTCCCCACTGATTACACATTAACATAAGTCCCTTGCAATGTCAGGCCTCAGAGGCAGAGATGATAGTTGGAGGAAAAATTCAATTGGCAAGCCTCCATATTACGGAAGTGGGTGGAAATGGGTTTTCAGGGTAGTGAGAGTTAAACAGGAACATGTAGCTAAGGAAAGATAAATTGTATAGCCTGATGGTTAAACAGCAACTAAGGTGAGAGAATGGAGGTGGTTTTGGGGGAGGTGGTGCGGTGTCAGGGCGTTGAGGGGGAAGAATGTCAGCCATGCCTGATATATTTCACAAGCAACACAGCGTTATAACTGTGATGCCATTATGTTGCTGGTCAGGGCAATGCCAGATTGCTAATATTGCCTGGCAGCACACTCCCTTTTAAAAATTATACCAAGGATGCTGGTCTTTCACCAAATACCCAGTAAGTAGCAAACTTTAGCGGGAACGCAGCAAAGTAAGATGAATGATGGGCTAGAATCAGCAAGGGGTGGGGAGAGGGTGGTGCGCAACATAGGGGCAGGACAGGTCGTTAATATGATGAGTTTCGTAAGATGCAATGCGAATCTCATTGGGCACCATAGGAAGAAACACTTCAAAAGACTCAACGAATCTGACTTGACCAAAAATTATAAGATTCAGTCCAAGTAATCTAAGCGCACAAAAACATGAGCAGTCAGCAATAGCATACTTAGCCTTTTGGAATGCATTAGCAGATCATGATTTAAAACGTTATACTGTTGTTCATTAAGACTATTAACATAATAGTCCTGTTCTTACCATAGCAGACACTATTCTACAGATGTAAACAGGTGAACTTCTGCGTGCGTAATCTTTTGCTGGATTTTTCAGATGTTTGTGACTATTGTCTAGTAACTTAAGGCAGATGTCTAAAATATCTTCTTCGAACTAGAAAACAGATTAAAAATTTGTTTTGTGTCATGAACACTGCTTAAAATAATAAGTTTTAATGATATGTAATAGTGATGAATAATTATTCGGAAAACAGTAGGATGAGTAAACAATTAGGAGATAAGGAAATAGGAACAATTGGAGCTTCATTGGTAAAGACAACTTAATAATGAGTTTTTTCAGTTTTTACAAAGACCTGTCCATAGTTCCATGGCAAATCTTGAATGTATTCAGAGGAACCCGTGAAGATAATTCCTTGCTCATTTAGCACATACTCGTTTAGCTGCCCAACATCACTCATAAAGACTTCATCCTCTACAAGAAAAGGAAAGCACAAGCATTACAAAAGCTGTGATTTGTGAGCTGTAGAAAATTTGAGCAAGATCTCCTTAATGCTAGAGATCTTCATTGCTGGTTAAGGCCTTCCATTCATCATCCATCTTAAGGCTCAACAATAGAAGGAGCTTGCAAGTCATTGTTAATATTCAGATCAATAAATCATTTTACGGATTCACTGCGTCTATGAAGAAAGTACTTGATTGTCTACTTCATATATGATTACCGAAAATAAAAGTCATGCTTTTCTCAAGTTGAAAATTATGTTCCACAGTTGAAATCACAAGAGGCATAATGGTGCACGATGCGTGGAATTTACTTATTGTTTACAATGCCACATTCTTGGTGTTAAAATGACTGGAGTGGGACCTGAAATTGGTTAGTCCCTGCCCTTTCTACCTGTTTGCAAGCAAATGAAAAAAAAAAATAACAAGGGAAACCTTTGTATACTGAGTACAACTGGGGCATTGAAGACATTTAAACCTTAAGAATCTAGAGGTTGTGAAATGCTATCGTTAGAATTTGGAAAATGATTCACACAACAGCAATGATAATTATACAACATATATTGTAATCTCTGAAAGGCAAACTAATAATGAAATTCAAATCACCATGGCTGTGTAGGTTGTTTTTCATACAATAGTCTTCTAAAAGATTCACTACTTAGGAGAACAAGGGCAGCAGATAAAGGGAAACACAACCAACTGCAAGTTCAGTTTCAAGTCACATATACTCCTGAGTTGAACCTATATTGTCCCTTCTTCCCTGTCACAGGATTACATTCCTGGAAGTCTCTCCCTAATGGCACTATTGGCGTACCTGCCCCATGTAGTACATCTATTCAAGGAGGCAGCTCACCATCACGTCCTCCAGAGCTATCAGCAATGAGCAGTAATAGCTGACCTAGACAATGCTGACCTAGACAAAGCTGCCTGGAGATGATGAGGACTGCAGATGCTTGAGCTTGGAGGGCATAAAGAGTGGAGCTGGAAAAAGCACAGCAGGTCAAGCAGCAACAGAGGAGGAGGGGAGTTAATGTTTCAGGTCGGAACCTTTCATCAGGACTGAGGGAGGTGAGGGGACTGTGAAAGAAATAGAGGAAGGGGAGTGGGGCTGGGGGAAAAGTGGGTGAGATAGCGATAGCTGATACAGGTAGGAAGAGGCTATGATTGGTCTGTGGGAAGGATGGAGGGAATAGGTGAGAAGAAAGATGGACAGGTTGGGTCATGTCAAAGGGTCAGGGTGAGGAGGGAGGTCTGGGTCTGGGATGAGGTGGGGGAATGGGGAGATTTGGAAGTTGATGAATTCTACATTAAGGCCATATGGTTGTAAACTCCCGAGGCGGAAGATGAGGTGTTCTTCCTCAAGATTCCATGTGGTCTTATGTTGACGAGTGAGGAGGTCCAGGATGGACATGTCTTCGGGGGAATGGGAGGGGGAATTAAAATGGATGGCGAGTTTGCGCTCAGTCTCTCTGATGTAGGGAAGAGCACATCAGGTGCAACAGATGCAATAAATCAGGTTAGAGGAAATGCACATGAATCTTTGCCAGATCTGGAATGATGCTTTGGGGCCTTGGACGGAGGAGAGGGAGGAGATGTGGGGAGCACAGCTGCCCACATACCATGAATGAATTTTTAAATTCCTTTCAATGTCAATAGACCAGATCTTGCTGTAAACACAATGTGTTAATGACACACACACACACCTCAATTAAGTAAATCATCTAGTAAATTCAGGGTATTATGAGGTAGGGTGTGAGTGCCAAATCTTCATAATTTGCTGGTGGCGCAATGCCACTTGCTTCGCACAAAAGATAGCTCACCTTTCACCTGTGCATGATTTTAAAGAACATGCTGTATTTCCACATTAATTGCCCATTGTACAGCCTGTTGAAAGTTATGTTTGGTAAGTAAGTATCTTTTAACAGTGTATCACTGCCAATGCGCTGCCAATGAACCTCTTTAGTTTAGAAACTGGAAAAATACAGAAGTCACATGACACCAGGTTATGGTTCAACAGATGTATTTGAAATCACAAACTTTCAGAGCATGGCTCCTTCATTAAGTTTGTACTTTACCTGACGAAGGAGCTGCGCTCCGAAAGTTTGTGATTTCAAATTAACCTGTTGGACTGTAACTTGGTGCCTTGTGACTTCGGACTTTGTCCATCCCATTCCAATACCAGTATCTCCACATTATGGAGTTTCCTTAACCTCAGGTGATAAATTGGTATGAGCAATGTTAAAAATGCAAATAAGACAATAAGTCGTTCAGATCCACGAGTAGAAGTAGGCCATTCAGCCCATTGAGTCAACTCTGTGACTCAGTGAAATCATTTAGCTCAGTTGGCTGGATTGTTGGTTTGCAGAGCAGTGTGATGCCAACAGCGTAAGTTCAAGTCCAATTTCTGGTTGGACGTTACCATGAAGGACTTTCCTTCTCAATATCTTCCCTTGCCTGAGGTCTGGTGGCCCTCAGGTTAAATCACCACCAGTTGCTTCTCTCTAATGAGGGAGCAGCCCCTACTGTCTGGTAAGACTATGGTGATACAACAGCTGCCCTAATAATCCTCAACTCCACTTTCCTGCCATTTCCACACAACCCTTGATTCCCTTATTGGTTAAAAATGTATCGGTCAACCTTGAAAACAATAAATAACCCAGACTTACCATCCATCTCTGATAAAGAATTCCATATATTTATTACAGTGAGAGAAAAATAATTCCCCTCATCTCTGTCTTAAATAGACAATCTTGTTCTGAAATTATGCCCTCTGGTCCTGGACTCTCCTGCAAGGGGGAAAAATCTGTCAAATCCCCTAAGAATCTTAAAAGTTTCAATAAGGTCCCCCCTCATTCTTCTAAATTCCAATGAATACAGGCCTAACTTACTCAACCTCTCCTCATAAGACAGTCCTTTCACATCTGGTTACAGTCTAGTGAACCTTTTCTGGACTGCCTCCAATGCCAAGGTATGTTTCCTGAGACAAGGAGACCAAAACTGTTCACAGAACTTCAGATTGACTAGTATCTTGTATAGTTTTAGCAAGACTTCACAATTGTTATACTCCTTTCCTATGAAATAAGCACCAACATTCCATTTGCCCTCCCTATTAAACAGTGAACTTGGATGCTAGCTTTTTGTGATTCATTCAGAAGGACCTTCAAATCCCTCTCTTCTGCAGCTTTCTGCAATCTTCCTCCATTTAAATAATTTACAGCTTTTCTACACTTCTGAATAAACTGCATAACCTCACATTCTCACACATTATACTCCATCTCCGAAGTTTCTGCCTACCTATTTCACCTGTGTCCCTCTGGAGAGTCCTTGGCAGAATCTTTTAGAGGCTTGAATGATGAGGGCAATTGCAAGAAATGTGGGAGAATTGCATGAGAACTTGGACGAGGTCTTTCTCTACACCAGGAGCAATTTGTTGCATTTTCCACCAGTTCTATGACTCTTTATGACTCTATTTCTAGGCATTGCAACAACATTCGCAAGAGTATTGCGATGCCTATTAACCAGCGATCACTCCTTGTTGTGTGCCTCAATAACTGCAATCTGCACAATTAATATGCAGCTTCCCACAAATTTTTGGAGGACTGCTCCTTCATCAAGTGACTTCACCTTCACATCATATCTTACCGCCTGCATCAAAGAGACAAGACGTTGACAATTCCAGACTTCAAATTTAGACCAGGTACTAGATGACTCCACCTTTTCTCTAGCTCCTCTGGGCTGCCATCTTGGACACCAGGCACCAACATCTCAGGGCATGTGCCAGGACAGTTATCACAATCTCCCTCACCTCCCCCCACCCCACATCTACTTCCCACACCAATCCACATGATGACATCTGACACCCATCAGCCTCTCAGGATCCTCATGGTACCTCTCCAATCAACCTACGGCACACTCTGCTCTTTATAGCTGTACATTGGGTTACACTGGCAATTGGCTAGACAGTGCTGCTGCAAGGTGATTTTCCACAAGGGGCAGCTATCCAGCTCTTGGATTAGATCAGTCTACATCACAAGAATGCTTGCTTAATCTCTGCGTGCTCACTAACTGTGAATCTACCTTGAGACTACCTCAATGGTCATGCCATCCAAGCTATGCTTATTCTTGTCTTTTTGCATTTTGCAACACTCCCTCTCCAATCCCTGTTTCTCCTGAAATGAGAGAAAGAATGAGAGATTGAGCCAGATGAAAGTGGCTAGCCAGGCTGTTTGTGCTGAAGGTGCAGGGGAACAGACACTGAGGTGTTCTGAAGTGAGTGAGCAGGTAGCAGTGAGGCTATGTAGGGTGAGGAGGCAGCTGGTTTTGGATGGGTGAGAGCAAGAGAGGGTAAACGTTCCTAGTAATACTGAGAGGGATAGAACATGAGCCTTGGTGGGAGGTGGGTGCAGGAGCAGAGGTAGAGTGAGTGTGAGGTAGAAATGTGGTGGTGTTTAACCTTACCAAATGGATGAGGTCATTAACCTTCTTTCTTTATTGCTGCACATTCCTCCAGACAGCTGAGATCTCAATAATTCAGATTGGAACCTCAGACCCAGCTGACAGTGTCTGATAGCAAGGCATCCTCTGCTGGCACTAAGGGAAGAGGTCATTCCTATCAGTGCCTCCCTATCCACCAGGGCATTCATGTACCTCTCTACAGAGTGGGGTGTGAATTTCCTCTCTTCTGCCACATCCAGACTAAATATCAGAGCCATGCAGGACAGCCAACGGTGTTTATTCAGGTACACAACTGCCTCTTAAAGCTGCACCAGAAATACCAGCCTATTCCCAGATATCCTTGTGGAGATGAACTCTTCTAGGTACAGCAAGGTGGTAGAATCCAGCTAGCATTGGGCAAGAGAGGCACTATAGAGGCATGGTAGATAGTGAGTGAGGTGGGTTTAGTATAATACAGGAAGAAATCTCATGAAAGACTTTATGTGAAACATGATGAAATTGACACTTAGCGAAAATATTGTAAGATTTAGGTGTATGTGTCATCCTCACTACTGCCTTCCCCACAATTTTTGTATCTGCAAACTTGGCTATCGTATATTAAATTCACTCATTCAAGTCATTAATATATATTATAAATAATGGTGGCCTTAGCATTGATCCCTTTGGCACTCAACTAATTACAGGGTGTGATCCTGAAAATATCCCTTTTAACCCAACTGTCTGCCTTCCATTAGTTAAGCGATCCTCTATTCATGCTATTATACTAAGTCCAACAATAGAAAAGATGTTGTGAAACTTGAAAGGGTTCAGAAAAGATTTACAAGGATATTACCAAATTTGGAGGATTTGAGCTTTGTGGAGAGGCTGAAAAGGTTGGGGCTGTTTTCCTTGGAGCGTCAGAGGCTGAGGGGTCACCTTTAGAGGTTTACAAAAGTATGAGGGGCATGGATAGGATAAAAAGACAAAGTATTTTCCTTGAGGTTGGGGAGTCTAGAACTAGAGGCCACTGTTGGAATATTGTGTGCAATTCTGGTCTCCTTCTTATCGGAAAGATGTTGTGAAACTTGAAAAGGTTCAGAAAAGATTTACAAGGATGTTGCCAGAGTTGGAGGATCTGAGTACAGGGAGAGGCTGAACAGGCTGGGGCTGTTTTCCCTGGAGTGTCGGAGGCTGAGGGGTGACCTTATAGAGGTTTACAAAATTATGAGGGGCATGGATAGGATAAATAGACAAAGTATTTTCCCTGGGGTTGGGGAGTCTAGAACTAGAGGGCATAGGTTTAGGATGAGAGGGGAAAGATATAAAAGAGACCTAAGAGGCAACTTTTTCACACAGAGGGTGGTACGTGTATGGAATGAGCTGCCCGAGTAAGTGGTGGAGGCTGGTACAATTGCAACATTTAAAAAGACATTTGGATGAGTATATGAATAGGAAGGGTTTGGAGGGATATGGGCCGGGTGCTGGCAGGTGGGACTAGATTTGGTGGGATATCTGGTCGGCATGGACGAGTTAGACCGAAGGGTCTATTTCTATGCTGTACGTCTCTATGACTCTAAGTAGCATTATGTGTGGTGTCTTAAGAAATGCCTTTTAGAAATCCAAGTATATTACATTTGCTGGTTCACCTTTATCTAATCTGCATGTTGCCTTCTCAAAGAAGTCTGGTAAATTTGTCAGGTATTATTTCCTCTTTATGAGGCCATATTGTCTCTGCTTCATTATATTATGTCTTTCTAAGTATTGTCCAATTCCATCCTTTGTAGCAATATAACATTCTCCCCATAACAAATGACAAGCTAACCGGTCTATGGTTACCTTTCTTTCTCTATCTCTGCTCTTAAATAATGGGATTACATTGGCAGTTTTCTAAGCCTCTGAAACTTCTCCAGAATTGAACAATTCTTGAACGTTCGCTACTAGGGTATTTGCTATCTCCACAATAATTTCCTCTAATACTCTAGCTAAAAATCACACTACACCAGGTTATAGTCCAACAGGTTTAATTGGAAGCACTAGCTTTCACAGTGCTGCTCCTTCATCAGGAGGTTGTGGAGTACACAATTGCAAGGCACAGAATTTACAGCAAAAATTAATAATGCGATGTAACTGAAATTATACATTGAAAAGACCTGGATTGTTTGTTAAGTCTCTCATCTGCTAAAATGGCCATATAAGTTTCACTTCTTTCATATGTAAATCACAAAACTTTTTTTAAAAGTTACATTCTCAGGTTAACTTTTCAAAAAAAAATTTTGTGATTTACATATGAAAGAAGTGAAACTAACATGGCCATTCTAACAGATGAGAAACTTAACAAACAATCCAGGTCTTTTTCAATGTATAATTTCAGTTACATCACACTGTAAACTTGTGCTATAAATTCTGTGTCTTACAATTGTGTCCTCCTCAACCACCTGATAAAGGAACAGTGCTCCGAAAGTTAGTGCTTCCAATTAAACCTGTTGGACTATAACCTGGTGTTGTGCGATTTTTAACTTTGTACACCCCAGTCCAACACTGGCATCTCCAAATCATGTATAATATTCTCGGATGTAATCTATCAGGTCCATTGGACTTATCGGCCTTCATCCCCATTATTTTCCCTCGTACTTTTTTCTCTGGGGCCAGATATTATATCTACTTTCTTCCTAACTTTTTCCCCTCAATTTAGCATTTATTAGTGTCCTCTACTGTGAAAACTGATGCAAAGTATTTATTCATCCTTTCTGCCATTTCCTGGTTCTCCATAATAATTTCTTCAGGCTCATTCTCTGATAGACCTATAATCACTGTGGCCACTTTCTTCCTTCCAACACACTGAAAGAAGCTCTTGCCATCTGTTTTGATATTACTTGTTAGTTTTCCCTTATTATTTATTTTCTCCCTCTTTTTATCTCCCTCTTTCTCACAGTCCTCTGGCTTACTACTAATCTTTGTTACATTCTGTGTGTGTGTGTGTGTTTTCAATTTACTACTATCCTTAACTTTCTTGGTTGACCATAGCTGGTTTGTCCATTTCTAAAATCCATCTTGCTCAGCGAGCTATATCTTTATTGGGAGTCATGAACTATTTCCTGAAACATCTGTCATTGATCATCAACAGCATGTTTTGCTGAACTCCCTTCCCACGTAACTCCAGCTAACTTCTCTCATTTTCTTTTTTGCAATTGTCATTATTTAAGTTCAGCGCAGTTGTTTAGAAGATAGCGTTTTTCTTACTTTATCTTTCTCTGTTTTTATCCCACAGTTCACCTAACCTTGCTTTACTTTACTTTGTTTGTCTATCTGCACCAAATTTGGCTCTGATTTACATTCCTCAATGGTCATCTGTTTATTTCTTATCCTGCAATATCATTACTGAATATGATATAATATAATTAATCCCATTGGTTACTGAGATCTAAAATAGCCTGTTACCCTGCCCACTGCTGGTAATTAAAGCCCAGACACTTTTTGAGTGAGGGATAAAAGAGAAGCTAACAAACTAGAAATGTCAGATGACATCCGCTTCAATAAGAATTGGACCCATGTATTTATCTTAAGTAATGACAGTCTTTTTATTATATGAAATCCCACTCTCTGCAATACTGAATTAATCTAATTTAGCATAAACCATGAGTAACTGTCATGGAGAAGATTATATAATGTTCCTTTCATGTGGTTTAAAAATCAAGACAGCAGTAAGGAAGTTAGGAAAGATCTAAATGGCCAACTGCACTGTGACCATGATCCCCAACTGTAATATAGAGTCACAGAGTCATAGAGTCATTGAGATATACAGCACGGAAATAGACCCATCGGTCAAACTTATCCACACCAACCTAATCTAGTCCAAATTGCCAGCACTTGGCCCATATCCCTCTGAACCCTTCCTATTCATATACCCATCCAGATGCCTTTTAAATGTGATAATTGTACCAGCCTCCACCATTTCCTCTGGCATATACGTACCACCCTCTGCATGATAAAGTTGCCCTTAGGTCTCTTTTAAATCTTTCTCCTCTCACCCTAAACCTATGCCCTCTAGTTCTCTACTCCCCCCACCCCAAGGAAAAGACCATGTCTACTTATCCTATCCATGCCCCTCATGATTTTTAAAATCTCTATAAGGTCACCCCTCAGCCTCCGACGCTCCAGGGAAAACAGCCTCAGCCTATTCAGCCTCTCCCTATCGCTCAAATCCGCCAACCCTGGCAATATCCTTGTAAATCCTTTCTGAATCCTTTCAAGGTTCACAACATCCTTCTGATAAGAGAGAGACCAGAATTGCACACAGTATTCCAAAAGTGGCTGCATTTTGTAGCTTTTGCAACTTGCCTGTGTTGCTTTGTGACTCCAACGTATATTAAACAAATGCTTTACATTTAGAAGTATTCTACTAGCCCAGAGAAAATGGCCCCAATATCTATTGGAGCTGGCTTCCACACGAGGGATGCAGTTCAGCCAGAAAATCTGGCTAGCCAGCATTAAAACTGAAGGAAAGACAAGATCTGAGCTAAATACTAAAGTAAACAAAGAACTGCAGATGTTGAAGATTTGAAACAATGAAAGAAATTGATGGTCTGGCAGACATCTGTGGAGAGAAAGCAGAGTTAACATTTCGAGTCCAGTGATGCTGCTTCACAACTCAGTCATATAGCCTCATTAAAACATTTAAAGAAATGATAGGTTTCTTAGGAGCAAATGCATTACCCAGCAACTACACTCACTCCTTGTACAGTCTCACTTAAACCCTCCTGAGTTCAGGCTTGAAATTTTTATTTAAATTTGAATATCAAAGCTGATCTATTGCCAATCAGTGATAACCAGCTCCAAGCTCTTGAACAGCATTAACTTGCCTGCATGTTATGATTGCATGGACTCTTTTCAGCCAGACTGTTCAGTGGAAACCGGACAAGGTTAATGAGCATAGTTATTCCTTCATAATCTCAGAGGGAAAGAACTAGGACAAGAAAACATGTGATACTTGGAAAAGAATGCAATGGAGCTCCACATAAGTTAAGTCATAACAGTATGTGCATTGCACCAGATTTACTGGTTTTTCCTTCTGAAACATGTTTACTGACAATCAGTCAAGTACAAGGTACAAAGGTGCCATATGGATTCATGGCATCATGGTCACAAACTTATCAGACATCAATCTCAAATTTACACTTCTTTAGACTTCCATATCAAATTTTCAAAAGCAAGTTCAAATAAGAACTTCATGCACCAGTAAATTAACTGCCCTGAGAACATATAACATTTATCCTTCCATTTTCATATTGTACCTGTACAATCTAGAATCTAGAATATCCAGAATGAATTATTCTTGACTATTTTAAATAAAGCAACATTTCATTCAAGTTGTATTTCTGGAAGAAAATGTCACAAAGCCCTATAACTATCTTCAAAGCTTTAAGGAGAGTACATTAAAAAGTAATAATCTTCTGTTTAATCTGTAGTATGGCTCTAACTGAGTAAATACAGGAAATCATTTTAACTAAATTTTAGAAGCAACAGTACCTGAGCACCATGGATTGAAAAGTACCACAAACTCCCCGAGTGGATAGATGAGAGTCTGGTCCACAGTTATTTTCTGTAGGGCTAAGCTGTGATGACCAATCTTAGCATTTGGTGCTGTGCTTATAATTAAAGACAAACTGCTCTTGGATGAAGAGACAGCAACTGTACTCCATCTCTTTTTGTTTATTGCGTCTGATGGAGGAAACAGGATTTTAGTTCCTGATGTTTCTGAAGGGTTAGTCCCTAAAATAAAGGAACAGAAATTAAGTAATCAATTCTACAGCCATTTAAACTGATTTTTAAACAATAATAAAAATTAATTACTTTAATGGAAACAGTATTTCTAGAGCAGATGTATATTACTTGACTATCTTTCTCTCAGAAAATCAATTAAAAATGAGCTATAAGGTGGAAATGATAGTTCTCTTACTTAGAATGATCCAAAATGCGGCCAGGGAGAACTACAAAGAGGTATGGATGTTGAATATGTATCATGCTTTTAAGAGACTTCACCTTTAAGGAAGCCATGTGCTATGTACATATAACGTTGTGACTCTGCTTGTCAATTGGTCTGCTTTGGATTTGCAAATTGCATACACAGAAATCAGTTGTCTTGCTATAATATCTGGCTTATGACTCATGTCATAAGTTTTAAACAATCAATCAATGCCTTCTTAAATTATTATTATTAACATGAGATTGGCCCTTATATACATGGTCACCATAAGGATCAGAATCTTTGAAAGTGTGCTCTCATTGCTTGGATAGGTCTATCACACTTCGGTGGAGCCTAGTCTTCACAACTGCAAGTGGAGTGGCATGGTGGCTTAGTCATTAGCATTGCGGCTTCACAACACCAGGGACCTGGGTTTGATTCCACCTTCAGATGACTGTCTGTGTAGAGTTTGCACATTCTCCCTAAGAATCTCTGCTTATTGATCTTTGGATCTTCTGTGTGCTCAAATCCTATTTGGTACATTAATTATTTCCATCAGCACCATGCTCACCAAATTATATTTTCTTATTATGTGCCTGAGGAAATCCACCACGCATTAGTAGCAGTCTTTTTTCATCCCTTACTGTGGTCTCTATAATATGTGGAGTTAGTGGCCACAATGAATGCATGTATGGTTGCATGGTCTGAATGGGTATATGATGAGGGGGATGGGGCAGTCTCGATGGGCCTTAATATATTTTTGCTATCTTCTTTTCTCATGTTTAGCTTTTAATTTGATGATAATGTCCTTTTGGAAAAGCTATTCTTTTCATTCTGTAGTGTGCTTTTTTTCACCCTTAAAAGAGTAGTTTCAATTTACAAAAGAGGTCAGGTGACCCTTACATGGCCATCTTTTGCAACATTTTGTATCCAGTTTTTAAAATATACAAGTTAAAATTCAGAATATACTGAAGCAAAGTACAGATTTTAGTTTGTTGGAAATTTTGTGTATTAGCTAAAAGAGTTTAAAACATTTGTTAACTGAGATTTTGAAAATTGCACTGATGTTCTGGTACAGCTGAAACATAGAGAGAGAGAGAATGAATACACTTAAGAAGCTAGAGATGCCTGTGTTGAAGGCAATATTAGGGTGGTTGGAGGTGACATGAAGAGACAATATTGCCAGAAGTGTGCAGAGAGCTAAAGTTAACAGTTCTATGAATCTTTGAAGCAGGACTCAGACCAAACAATTAATATTCCAATGTTGACAAATATGTGACTTAAGTTTTGAAGTGTATACCTAATACGTGTAGAAGCAAACTTTGGCTTGGATTACAAGCAACCATTACAAGTAACTGAGTCCATGACACCTTTAATATCTTTAAGGTACCTAACAATTTAACACTGTGTGTAGTTAGTAGCATTCATGTTCCTTGATGTTCATGCAGTAAAAAAGCTTTGATTTCAGCTGTGAAACTCTACGTTTCCTTCTTTTAGTAAATGTTGGGTTTTCAGATTCTAAAACGAAAGATGCTGCAGGTCTCTACTGAGATCATAACATAATATTCACTTGAATAGAAGATTAGCTAATTAAGGGGAAACAGACTCGTGATAAACAGTTTCATGTTGACAAACTGTAACCAATGGAGTGCCATAGGGTGTCAATCATTCATGTCTATATTAATAATCTGCATGAAGGCATCATCAACACTAGATCCAGATTTGTTGATGACACAAAGATGGCAGGAAAGCAAGTTGTGAGGAGTGTAGAAACCACCGGCAAGTATTTCTAGATAGGTTTTCAAAATTAACACAAAAAGTTAGCATGGTTCTAAATGAAGTGACTAGGAAAGCAGGACAAATTTTTCTTCTTATTGCAAAGGCAACATATCATAATGATAGAAAACTCTTGCTACAAGAATCCCATCATTGATGGGATGTAGATATCACTAACCAGGCCAACATTTTATTGCCCATCTCTAATTGCCTAGTGATCAGTTAAGTGTCAACCACATTGTCATCGGTCTGGAGTTACATGTAGGCCAGAATAGGTAAGGACTGTAGTTTCCTTCCCTTAAAGGACATTAGTAAAGCAGATGGTTTTTCCCACAATGGTTTCATAATCACCATTTGACTCCTAATTCTGGATATTTAATAGGATAGTTACTGAATACATGTTCCTTCTCATGTGGCAATCTAGACAGAGGCAAAGGGTAGGGTGGGGGGGCGTAGTCTAAAAATATGGTCTCCCATTTAAGATGGAGATGAGGAGGAATTTCTTCTCTTACGTGTTGTTAAACTTTAGATTTTTTTTCTACCAAAAGCAATATAAGCAATATATTCAAGACTAAGTAAGATTTTTGATTGGCAAGGGAGCCAAGAATTAGGGACAACAGACAAAGAAGTGGAGATAAAGCCAAATCCAGATCAATCATGATCTTAATAAATTATGGAAGATATTCAATTGGCTGAATGGCCTAGTCCTGTTCCTATTTCATACAATCCAGTATCCAAATCATGAATAGAGTACATAGAACAAAGGACATTACAGCGCAGTACAGCCCTTTGGCTGTTGATGTTTTGCTGTCCTGTGGAACCAACCTGAAGCCTATCTATCCTAAACTATTCCCTTTTCATCCATATGTTTATCTAATGACCATTTATATGCCCTTACATTTGGCGAGTCTACTACTGTTGTAGGCAGTGCATTCCATGCTTCTACTACTCTCTGAGTAAAGAAACTACCAATGACATCTTTCTTATATCTATCACTCCTCAATTTAAAGCTATGCCCCCTCATACTAGCTTTCACCATCCGAGGAAAAAGGCTTTCACTGTCCACCCTATCTAACCCTCTGATTACCTCATATGTCTCAATTAAGTCACCTCTCAACCTTCTTCTCTCTAACAAAAACAGCCTCAAGTCCCTCAGCCTTTCCTCATAAGACCTTCCCTCCATACCAGGCAGCATCCTAGTAAATCTCCTCTGAGCCCTTTCCAAAGCTTTCACATCCTTCCTATAAAGGGGTATCCGGAACTGTACACTATCCTCCAAGAGCAGCTGCACCACAGTTTTGTACAGCTGCAGCATGACCTCGTGGCTCCAAAACTTAATCCCTCAATCCTTCTTCAATAAAAGCTAACACACTGTATGCCTTCTTAACAACCCTATCAACCTGGGTGGCAACTTTCAGGGATCTATGTACATGGACACCAAGATCTCTCTGCTCATCTACATTACCAAGAAACTTACCATTAGCCCAGTACTCTTTATTCCTGCTGCTCCTTCCAAAGTGAATCATTTCACACTTTTGCACATTAACCCCTTTTGCCACCTCGTAGTCCAGCTTTGCAGCTTATCTATGTCCCTTTGTGACTTGCAATATCTTTCAGCACTCTCCACAACTCCACCAATCTTAGTATCATCTGCAAATTTAGTAACCTATTCTTCCACACCCTCATATATGTCATTTATAAAAATGACAAACAGAAGTAGCCCCAAAATAGATCCTTGCAGTACACCACTAGTAACTGACCTCCAGGATGAACATTTCCCATCAAGCACCACCCTCTGGCTTCTTTCAGCTAGCCAATTCCTGATGCACACAATTAAATCACCCTCAATCCCATGCTGCTGTATTTTGTGCAATAGCCTAATCAAACACCTTACTGAAATCCATATACACCACAACAACCATCTTATCCTCATCCACCTATTTGGTCACTATCTCAAAGAACTCAATAAAGTTTGTGAGGCACAACCTACCCTTCACAAAACCGTGTTGACTATCCCTAATCAACTCATTCCTTTCTAGATGATTATAAATCCTATCTCTTATAACGTTTTCCAACTCTTTACCTACAACCGAAGTAAGGTTCACTGGTCTATAATTACCAGGGTTGTCTCTACTCCCCTTCTTGAACAAGGGGACAACATTTGCTATCCTCCAGTCTTCTGGCACTATTCCTGTAGACAATGATGGCATAAAGTTCAAAGGCTCTGTAATTTTCTCCCTGGCTTTCCAAAGAATCCTAGGATAAATTCTATCCGGCCCCCTATTCTCACATTTCCAGAATTGCTAACACCTCCTCCTTGTGAACCTCAATTCTGTCTAGTCAAGTTGCCTGTATCTCAGTATTCTCCTTTCCAGTGTGAATATTAATGAAAAATATTCATTTAGCGCTTTCCCTATCTCCTCGGACTCAACGCACAACTTCCCACTACTGTCCTTGATTTGCCCTAATCTTCTCTATAGCCATTCTTTTATTCCTGATATATCTATAGAAATCTTTAGTGTTTTTCTTGATCCGACCTACCAAAGACTTCTTATGTCCCCTCCTAGCTCTTCTTAGCTCTCTCTTTAGGTCCTCCTTGGCTAACTTGTAATTCTCAAGCGCCCTAAATGAGCCTTCACCTCTCATCCTTCTTCTTCCTCTTGACAAGAGATTCAACTTTAGTAAACCACGGTTCCCTCGCTCCACAACTTCCTCCCTGCCTGACAGGTATATACTTATCAAGGACATGCAGTAGCTGTTCCTTGAATAAACTCTACGTTTCAATTGTGCCCATCCCCTGCATCCTCATTCTATGCATCCTAAATCTGGCCTAATCGCATCATAATTGCTTTTTCCCCAGCAACAATTCTTGACCAGTGGTACATACCTGTTCCTTTCCATCGCTAAAGTAAACATAACCGAATGGTGGTTATTATCACCACAGTGCTCACCGACCTCCAAATCTAACACCTGGCTGGGTTCATTACACAGTACCAGATCTAATGTGGCATTAGCCTTTGACCTGTTTACATACTGTGTCAGGAAACTATCCTGCACACATTGGACAAAAACTGACCCATCTAAAGTACTTGAACAATGGTATTTCCAGTCAATATTTGGAAAGTTAAAGGCCCCATAACAACTACCTGGCTACTCTCACTCTACTCAAAATTATCTTTGCTCTCCTTTCCTCTACATCTTTGGAACAATTTGGAGAGCTATAGAAAACTCTCAACAGGGTGACCGCTCCTGTTTCTAAACCTCAGTCCATACTCCCTCAGTAGACAAGTCCTCTAAATGTTCTTTCTGCCACCGTAATACTGTCCTTGGCTAATAATGCCACACCTTCCCCTCTTTTACCATCTCCTCTGTTCTTACTGAAACATCTAAATCCTGGAACCTCCAAGAACCATTTCTATCCCTGCTCTACCTATGTTCTGAAATGGCCACACCATCGAAGTCCCAGGTACCAACCCACGCTGCAAGTTCACCCATATTCCAGATGCTCCTGGCATTGAAGTAGACACACTTCAAACCACATTCCTGCTTGCCAGTAAACTCTTGTGACCTTGAAACCTCATTTCTGACCTCACTACTCTCAACCTCCTAGACACTGGAACTGCTCTTTATGTTCCCATCCCACTGCTGAGTTGCTTAAACTCTCCCAAAAATCATTAGCAAGTATCTCCCCCGGGATATTGGTACCCCTCTGGTTCAGGTGTAGACCATCCTGTCGGTAGAGGTCTCACCTACCACAGAATGAACCCTCCCTCCTGCACCAATCCTGTAGCCACATATTCAATTCTTCTCTCTCCATATTCCTCGCCTTGTTAGCACAAGGCATAGGCAACAAACCAGAGATAACAACTCTGTTTGGTCGAGCACTAAGCTTCCACCCTAGCTTCCTGAATTTCTGCCTAAAATACCCATCCTTTTTCCTATTTATGTCATTAGTGCATATGACTTGGGCTGCTCCCCTCTCCATAAACACTCTTGCTAATGATTGCTTAAATGTCAATGCATTTGAATCAGAACACTCAACTTGTCAGGAAAATAATTGCAAGCAAGCAACTAAACCACAAAATCTGTAAACATTCTACTCAGACCAGATGTTGCAAAAGCGGATGGCCATAATGTTGAAAATAAGAGGAAACTACTGTTTTTTATCTCAATTTTGTGGCCTGCCTGCTATTTCCTGTCTGGGCCAATGGTGATTGTGCAAACTTCAAAAAAACCATGTGAACTTTTCAAAATGAAAACCGCATACAGAATCGTGTGATTCATTAATCACGCAAACAAATCAAAAAGATTGGCAGTACAAACACACACTAAAATTAGTTATTAATGAAGAAAAAGAACAATGTCATTAATAAAATACTTAGTAAAGTTCCCTACATCATTGCAAAGTGATTACCTGTTTGAGCAATCAGCTTAAATCTGTCATTGTCTGGATCGTATTGATTTCTGTTAAATTGCACTGTGATCTCGAAGGGCTGGCCGCGCCTGACTATCAGTCGTTTGGTGCTGATCTCAGCAGTTCGGTGATCTCGGTTATTCTTCGCATAATGCAAATCAACATAACTCACATGTTGCACGACACAGTCTGCAGCTTTGGTAAAGGGAAGATGTGTTAGGTTTTGAGATTTTGTATCAATCAGGCCTCCCCCAGTGAGACAGTAACTAAATTTCTATCTTGTTAGAATAGCAAAGCAAACTCATTCAAACATATCATGTTTTTATTCAACAATATAATTTCACCCACAGGGGCTTTTATCTCATTTTAGTTTTATGCGAAATGATGACTGATGTTAGTACATCTGAAGCTATCCTTCAGAATTGATGGCACATCATCAGTTAAACACAGGACTTACAGAGTGACATTTCAATGCAAAACTACAGGGATTGTAACAAAGTCAGCCAGATGGACTTCAAAGGATAGCAGTTCCCTAATTGGGGCTGTTAACCTATCCAATCAGGGTTGACATGTAAAAAGAATGTCTGAACCGCGAACTGGAAGGGGCATAGGGTGGACCGAGAACCGGAAGGTGGGTAGGGGCGGGCTGCCTTAGAGTGGTCGGAAGGTGGGAGGGACGGGGGCTTGTTGGGTCTGTATTGTCTGCACTTTTGTATGTAACAGTATTGTATAATGTACACATGTCATTGTTGATGTCTCTTTATATTTTTATATATGAAACTGGGATTTGAGGTTTGTCCTCATGTCCCTGTAAACTGTTTGAACTGTAGGGTTTGGGGCCTGGCTTTGCTGCTCCTCTCCCTTGTAAAATTGCTGTCTCTTGTATGCAGCTGTAAATGTAACTGTTTGTTGTAAACTATTTTTGTAATTTGTTTAATAAAAATTAAAAAAAAAGAATGTCTGACATTCTGAGAGAGCTGGACCAGTATCAAGGACTTCCCATGTATAAATAAAGGGTGCCTTGGTGACAGGATATTGGCCTCAAGAGTACTGCATGTTCTTGAAGAAACTCAATAACAACAGTCATCTTAGAATTGGAGTAGTCATTTCTGGCTTCATGCCATTATTTGGGAAGCTTGGCTCGTTCGATCCTGCCGTTGAGAGACTGGGGCCAGTATGTGGAATGAATGTGTTTTTTTTTCAGGCCAGTGACATTGGGCCAGATGAAAAGCAATGAGTAATTCTTCTGATAGCTTGTGGACCACAGCTTTTCAGTTATTGGGAGGCTAACTTTCCCTGACGCACCAGATACTAAAACCTTGCAAGAGTTGACAGGTTTAGTTAAGGAATATTATGAGCCCAGGCCTCCTCTAATCCTGAGATGCTAGCATTTTTATTTGCAATTCAAGAAACAGGGGAATGTGCATCAGATTTTTTGGTGAGGTTAAGATGACTGGCAGAGGCATGTGAGTTTGGTTTAACCCTTAATGAGATGCAGAGAAACTAGTTGGTATGTGGGAATAATGATGCAACTATGCAAAAACATCTATTGCTGAAGCCCAACTAGAACTCAAACAGGCACTATAACTGGCTTTATCACCGGAAAATGTACAAATGGAACTTATGAGTTTCAGGTGTTCCAAAAGACAATAAGACATAAGAGCAGACATGTGTCCATTCAGCCCATCGAGTCTGCTCAACCATTTAATCATGGCTAATCTGTTTCTCATCTCCATTTTCTCACCTTTTTTCTGTAACCCTTGATCGACTTGACAATCAAGAACTATCTATCTCAGTCTTAAATACACACAATGACCTGGCCTTCACAGTATTCTGTGGCAGTGAATTCTATAGATTCACCACTCTCTGGCTGAAGAGGTTTCTCCTTATCTCCATTCTAAAAGGTCTTTCCTTTACTCTACGGCTGTGCCTTTGAGTTCTAGACTCTCGTACCTAGTCTCTTTGCACTTCAGACTTCTGAATTTTCTTCCCATTTAGAAAATAGTCCATACCTCTATTCTTCCTACCAAAGTGCATGACCTCACACTTTCCCACATTGTAATCCATCTCCCACTTCTTTGCCAACTCTCCTAACCTGTCCAAATCCTTCTGCAGCCTCCCTGCCTTCTTAATGCAACCTGTCTCTCTACCTATCTTTGTATCATCTGCAAATTTAGCCAGAATGCCCTCAGTTCCTTCATCTAGATCGCTAATGTATAAAGTGAGAAGTTGTGGTCCCAACATTGAGCCTTGTGGAACACCTGCTGCCACCCTGAGAAGGACCCTTTTATCCTCACTCTCTGCTTCCTGCCAGACAGCCAAACTTCTATCTATGCTCGCACCTTGTCTCTGACACCATGGGCCCCTATCATACTCAAGTAGCCTCCTATGCAGTACCCTGTCAAAGGCCTTCTTGAAGTCCAGATAGATAGCATCCATTGCCTCTCCCTCATTACCTTCTCAAAGAGTTCTAGCAGATTTGCCAGGCCCCCGCCCCCATTTAGTTTAAAGCCCTGTCTACAGCCTTAGTTACGTGATTCACTAGGACTCTGGCACCTCTACTAGGGACTTGTTCTGATGGGATGGTCTTCATCTGAACCGTGCTGGGACCAATGTCCCATGAATTCAAATCTATTTCTCCCACACCAATCCTTCAGCCACGCATTTACCTGCTTAATCTTATTAACTTGTGGCTCACATAGTAATCCTGAGATTATTACTTTTTTGGTTATGGTTCTTAATTCTTGTTCATACTCCTCTAAGCAGAATCACTGCCCTGGTTTTATCGATGTGGTTGGTACCTACATGGACCATGACCACTGGATATTTACCCTCCCACTCCAAGTTCCTCTGTAGCCCAGAACCCAAGCACCAGGCAGGCAACACAGCCTTCGGGACTCTCAGTCTTGGTTACAGAGAACAGTGTCTATGTGTCTAACTATATTATCCCCAATTACAACAACATTTCTCTTCTCTCCCCCACTCTTGAATAGCTCCCTCCAGAATCTGGTTTCCAGCATCTGCAGTCATTGTTTTTACCTAATAGCTCCCTGCAGCCCAGTGCTACAGACACTGGGATCATCCTCCCTGCAGTCCCCATTCCCATCCACAAAGGGAGCACCTGTTGGATAAGGACAGGGGCTGAGGTTACTGTAACTCTCCCTCCTGGATCCCTCTACCTGCCTCATTCACAACCACACCCTCCTGTCCCTGACCACTGGCTGAATTTAAGTTAATTAATCTAAGGGATGTCACTGTCTCCTGAAACACAACATCCTGAAACACATACGTCTCCTGTAACTCTTCCCCTCCCTGATGCATCGCGACGTTTGATTTTGAGCCAGAGTTCTTCCAGCAACCAACACTCACTACATACATGGTCACTTGGAACCATAGTGGGGTCCACCAGCTCCCAAATCATGCAAAAACAACATATCACCTGACCTCCATCCTTATTTTATTTAACGAGTTTTGAATTTATTTTTTTTAACTGATTTTGTTTCTGCTTATGTAAGTTGCACCCAATAAATAAGTTGTGTCCAATAAATTAACAAAATTCAATTTAACACCGATTCGAATTGAGCTTCCGAAGGGTGTGGACACCTGGCCAGGCCGACTGAACTTGGGGAACACCGCTTGAGAGAAGGCAATTGTGTGGCCTGACTCAGGACATTTTGTAAAGTCAAATCGGGGCAGGTCTTATACACTTCTGGATCTCCCGCTGTCAGAAAGGTGTTGTGAAACTTGAAAGGGTTCAGAAAAGATTTACAAGGATGTTGCCAGTGTTGGAGAGTTTGAGCTATTGGGAGAGGCTGAATAGGCTGGGGTTGTTTTCCCTGGAGCATCAGAGGCTGAGGGGTGACTTCATAGAGGTTTACAAAATCATGACGGGTAAATAGACAAAATATTTTCTCTGTGGTGGGAGAGTCTAGAACTAGTGGGCATAGGTTTAGGGTGAGAGGAGAAAAATTTAAAAGGGACCTGAGGGGCAACCTTTTCACGCAGAGGATAGTACGTGTTTGGAATGAGCTGCCAGAGGAAGTGGTGGAGGCTGCTACAGTTATAACATTTAAAAGGAATCTGGATGGGTACATGAATAGGAAGGGTTTAGAGGGATATGGGCAAAGTGCTGGCAAATGGGACTCAATTAATTTAGGGTATCTGGGAGCATGGATGAGATGGATCAAAGAGTCTGTTTCCATGCAGTACATCTCTATGACTTAATTCCTGAACAATGGAACTCTAGGTCATCCCACAGCAAAACCCCAAAGCAAAGTCAGGCCTTGGCCAAAATGCTAACATTTTCTTCCGGGTTCAGGCTGGCAAGCCATTGTAGTTGCTGCCAATATGTGAACTAAAGCCAACAAAAGAGTCCAACTGGACTTAAATTGAGTAAGAGAACTCATAGGCTGGTATTTATGACAGTGCACACTCTGGAAGGTCCACCTACATCTGGTTTGGAACAGATAAGTTCCTTAGCAACAACCAAATCAGAACCAATCAAAATAAATATCTGGTTAAATGGTTATCGGATCTAATGGAGGTCAACACTAGCTTAGCTGTTTCAGTGATCACAGAATCAGTCTTTAATGAAATTCGCTCAGGACTCCAACCCTTAAGTTTGTGCAAGACCTCAGCTAGAATGAGAACCTCTGCTGGGGAACCTTTACAGATTAAGGTTACACTTTGTTTCAGTTACCACTAACTGGCAGAAAAGGCCAGCTTGGTGGGGCAAAGCTTGGTGGGGCAAAATTATTTTTGAGAATGATTCACTTTGATTGGCTCATAATTTTTCAATTAGAAAATGTCTGCCTGAGTAAAGTCCTAATTAAATATCCAAAAGTTCTTCAGCAAAATCGAGGCACTATCAAAAGTATCAAGGCCATCTTGAATGTTGGCCAGGACATAATTCCATGAGCTGCAAGGCCTGCCCAATGCCATTTGTATTATTGACATAAGTCGAGGCAGAAATCAGAAGGCTGGAAAGTGAAGGAATCAATGCAGTTTATGGAATGGGAAGTGCCCTTCACACCGATTGTGAAGCCCAATGGGTTGGTTCACCTTTGTGGGGATTTTAAACTTGGGGGAGGTGGAGAGAAGGGTAAAACAGCATCAGGAACACCAATGCCAGAAATATTTTGGCGTAGGAACCATGGAAATAGCTCTGCTTAATTAATTTGAGGTCAGGACCAGTGACATATAAAGTACAGGTTGGAGCGACAATCCTGAATTAGCTCATGGGCCACACGAAACCCACAAATTAGCAAACAGTGCAGGAGCAAAATGTGCCTTGCTCCTCAGAACAGACAGAAAGATTGTCAGAAACTATGAGTTCTTCTTCTCCATCAAGCATTGAAGATACCTCAGAATTTGAGATGGACACAGCTGGTCTCACTGCATAAATGCCTTTGACGCCAGAAGAAGAGAGTGAATTTCTCCTGAGGAGCTCTGAGTACAAGAGGCGAGCCCCTGTGCATTACACAGTGTCCGTATCCGACGCAGGTTTGGAGGAACCTGACCCAGTGCTAAACACCCCAGGAGGAACTACAAGAAAATGGACTGGCCTATGTCTTTGCTCTCAGAGGGGGAGGGATGTAGTAATTGGAACAAGGTCAGCCAGGTGGATCTCATGAAATATGAGTTCCCTATTTGGGGCTGTTATCCACATCAAATCAGGGAGCACTGGCTGACAGTTAAGAATAGGAGTGTCAGGCATCCTGTCCACTCTGAGAGCTGGCTGTGAGGGAGCTGGATCAGTGTCAAGGATCCTCCACATGCAAATACAGGGTGACCTGATGTTGGGATACCCGCCTGTTTGAATTATTTCAAGGACAATGTGGGGAAGTGTTCCACAATGAGGGAAGAGAAACAACTTATAAACATCATTGGAAGGAAAGGAGAATGGAGAGGCCTGGTTAGGAAAGCAAAAGCACAGAAAAGAGAATTCCAAGGAAAGACATGGCATTATAAGGTACATGAGCTAGATAATTCTGAAAGGTAGGAACACAATGGCTGAACAAGCAACTACCAAAGCTATATGGCATGGAATGAGATACAATCAGCAACCTGGAAGGGCAGGCAGTCTCAGTTGTATAACATCAAAAGACATCACTACATTGGGGAGAAGTGGGTTTCTTTAAAGTTTTAAGAAAATGTTTAAGTTTTTGGAATAATCAGAAGTTTGTTTTTATTAGATATGATATGGTGCATCAATGACAAGGCCGTTATTTATTTCTTGCCCTGAATTCTCGTAAACCAAATGGCTGACGTTTCAGATTAAACAAGTGTCACTGTATAAATGTACATCTAGTATCACATGTAGGTCAGACTGGGTATGGATTGAGATAGATTGGTTCTTGAGTATCAAGGGGATCAAGGGTTATGGGGAGAAAGCAGGAATGGGGTTGAGAAACCTATTAGTCATGATTGAATGGTGGAGCAGATGTGATGGGCTGAATTGCCTAATGTCTGCTCCTATGTCTTATGGTCTTATGGAGGTTATATTCTCTGAAAAGGCCTACACTCTAAAAATTACAGCGGAGCATATGTTAACAGAAAAGGTTCAGCAAGTGAGAACACACAACTTAATGGAAAAGGGGAATTCATTCTAATATATTTTGCAAATATCACAGCTCCCAGCCAGTCTAAATGGAAATCGTTAAAATGTTTTTAGCAAACAGATTTAAATATATGAAGGAACAAATTACTGCAGATTCTGGAATCTGTACTGAAAAGAACAAATGTTGGAGATCCCATGAGTCAGACAGCATCCATCTGACACTTCATCAAAGCGTGCCTCAACTTCAGTGGTGACTTCAGGCTATGATTTCTTTTGATACTTTGCTTTTCTGCCCATCATGGAAATGGAGATACATTGGCCAATGTTGGGTCCATAATGTCAGAGATAGCACTTTTGAATTATTCTACGTATAGAAAATTTGGTATTCCAAAATAGTTTAGGATTTGTGACACTGTGCTCTTGGAGCTTTTATGTGCGCAACTGTTGGATCAAAACTATCTTTTCTCTGAACTCAGTTGCTAACACAAATGTGGTAAATTTGAAACACCAGCAGTCCATTTAAATTCCAGAAATGCTTCCAGTGAATAACTTGCAGTGAACCCAGAATGGCAGGAAAATAACTGCACCTCTAACATTTTTCAGCCTCGATTTCGGATCACTTCAGCAATATACATCGAAATGTGAAGCCAGTTCCCAATGTGAAAGGCGAGGAATCAAAAGAAACTTAAAAAAAAAAGTGAGAACTTCAACTTCATCTTTTGACTTCATAAAAGAAATGGTTATACTATCCTTTCACAAATTAGAAGAATATTAATCTTGAAAACCAGGGCCACGGTTATGGGCGGCACGGTAGCACAGTGGTTAGCACTGCTGCTTCACAGCGCCAGAGACCCGGGTTCAATTCCCGCCTCAGGCGACTCTCTGTGTGGAGTTTGCACATTCTCCCCGTGTCTGCGTGGGTTTCCTCCGGGTGCTCCGGTTTCCTCCCACAATCCAAAAATGTGCAGGGGTTAGGTGAATTGGCCATGCTAAATTGCCCGTAGTGTTAGGTGAAGGGGTAAATGTAGGAGAGTGGGTCTGGGTGGGTTGCGCTTCGGCGGGTCGGTGTGGACTTGTTGGGCCGAAGGGCCTGTTTCCACGCTGTAAGTAATCTAATCTAAAAGAACAGGGAGAGCTCATTTAATTTCTCAATCAAATCTACTCATTCAATGAGATCCTGTTTGAACTGAAATTTAACACCAGATGTTTACCCTTGCCCTATCTCTCTTATTACCACCACTAACAAAAATCTATCAGAGCTTTTTAAATTAACAATTAATCAATCATCACTTGCCATTGTGTAGATGTGTTATTTTTAATTGACTGGAAGATCTAATTTTTAATTTGTGCTGAAGTTCACAATGGTATAAAGTAATTTTTCAGTTTTGATTTTGCTTTTCGTCCTGGTCTAACTGTGTAGTATTTTAAACCTTTTGCCTTCTTACTTGTTTCTATGAGTTCCTAAGTTCAATGCATCAAAACAAACAGCAAACAAACAAAAGAACCTGATTCATAACAGGTTGACCACCGCCTAATACCACTCCTTAGCTTTGTTGAAATCTGAGTAAATTAGAAAGATTAAACACAGAAAGATCAGTTAATACATGAAAAAGGGAATCAAAACTAATAATCCTGCATTTTCACTTACTGTTCGCCATGAATATATTCTCCCTGGCTCTCTGTCTTTCTCTTTCACGCTCACTTCTCTGTGCAAATGTTTTTTTTATTTTCACAGCGTAATAACTGACGCACAGTAACGGGCTGCATATATTTACCACTATTTAAACTCTACATCACAATGCAGGTACAGAATGTATGCTATTAAAGGTGTACTGTTATTTTAGACAGCTCATAAATTTATACACACAAATGTACAAGGAAATTGTTACATTTTTGCCAGTGTAATTGTATTGTAACTTTTTAAACACTTTGTCATAATGATTAAAATGACAAATATTAATTTTGGCGCTACCAGAAGGGACAGATTTGTCACAACACATTTTCAGTGAAAAGCCATGCCACCTTAAGTACAGACCACCACTTCCTGTTCCGTGAGCTACTTTAAGAAAAACACACTACAGAATACCACATAAAACATTTGCCAACGTCGTACAGGGTACTCAAATTTAACAGCATTTCCATTATAGGTCGGTGTTTACAAAAAGACTCGGAAGTCTTCTTGCTAAAAACAACTTTAATGCAGTGAATTAACTTTGACTTGATTGGAACACAATTGCCAAAAGATAACATTTTGTAACATGTTATAACACGGAGATTCTGGAATAACATCATCAGATTGTTGGCTTGATGTTAAAAAATTTGAATGCCAATTTGATTCAGAACAGTTCCAACCTAATCTCTTACCCAGAATTATGGGAATAATCAAGCAAATATTAAACCCATGTAAGTATTTGACCCTGAAATAGGAGTACATAGGTCTAATCTTGTCCTTTCATTAAAAAAAGGCAATAAACTCTGCTAGTTGGTAAACTTTGAAGTAAAAATCACCTCCATTGAAATTGCATCCTTGAATATCAGTTTACTAACATTGAACACCTTTTTAAACAGGTTAAAATTGAAATGACCTAGAAACAAACGTTGAGCCTTCATACAGTAACAATGAAAGAGCTTTATTTCAAGATAAAATGTGAAGTGATTCATTTTGGAAGATCGAATTTGAATGCTGAATACAGGGTTAAAGACAGAATTCTTGGCAGTGTAGAGGAACAGTGTAATTTTGGGGTCCATGTGGATAGATCCCTCAAAGGTACCTCCCAAGTTGATAGGGTTGTTAAGAAGGTGTATAGTGTTTTGGCTTTCATTAACAAGGGGATTGAGTTTAAGAACCACAAGGCTTTGCTCCAGCTATATAAAATCCTGGTTAGACTGTAATTGGAATATTGTGTCCAGTTCTGGTTGCCTCATTATAGGAAGGATGTCGATGCTTGAGCGAGCGTTCAGAGGATATTTACCAGGATGCTGCCTGGATTGGAGGGCTCATTTTATGAAGAGAGGTTGAGTGAGCTAGGGCTTTTCACACTGGAGAGAAGGAAGAGAGGTGACTTGATAGAAGGGTACAAGTTAATGAGAGACATGGATAGAGTAGATAGCCAGAGACTTTTCCCCAGGGCAGAAAGGGCTGTCATGACATGTCACAATTTTAAGGTGATTGAAGGAAGGTATAAGGTAGATTTCAGAGATAGGTTCTTTACATATAGAGAGGTGAGTGCATGAAAAGCAGAGTCAGAGACATAGGGATATTTAAGCAACTGCTGGACAAGCATATGGATGGCAGTAAATTGGGGGGGTGCGGGGGGGTTGTAGGTTCGGTTGATCTTAGATTAAGATAAATGCTTGGCATAGCATTGTGGGTCAAAGGACCTGTATTGTGCTGAACTGTTCTATGTTCTATGTCTACAAAGGACATGAATGCATTTGAGTATTATTGCACAATAGATGTCGTTCAGGAGTAGTTCGAACATTTGAATAAAGTCAGCCATGTGGAAACAGATATGAAAATCATCCCACATGTTCTTTCAGGTGCTGTTTGTAAGAATTAGGAACCCAGCAGACTACAGTGCTTTTTTTTATTCGATTGTGGGATGTGGGTGTTGCTGGCTAGGCCAGCATTTATTGCTTATCCTTAGTTACCCTTGAGAAGGTGGTGGTGAGCTGACCTTTGAATTGCTGCAGTCCGCGATTTACCTGTATCCATGACAATGTGCATGAGTTTATTTCTTTGGCAAACGCAAATCACTATAGACAGGCAATAGTTGCTGAGCTCAGTGTGATTAATTTGCTATTTAGTCCAGAGAGTGGATTCTCCTCTTAATGGACAGCATTGGTTGTCACTCTCCATAAGTGCCTAATGGGCTTATACAGAAGACGAGTGATGGAGATTAATTGTGTAGGGCCCTGGCCTGTCTTGGATATGCGTAGCAAGGATAATGGAAGTCCAAAGACTGCTATCCAACAGTTAGGGATTTGTCATTAGGAATCTTCTGTGAACCATTCTGTGCTTTTCTTACTTGATCCATAAAGAAAGTGGCAATATCACATTCCTGTTGACCAGAATCTCCTTTCTACAAAGGTCTGAACTCAAGCACAAATTCCTGTTTGAATGTATTGCCAGTGCTTTGGACAATTTGTCCTCCAATCTCCAGAGGGGATTTGTTAATTGGCTGCATGGGAAACTACTTAACCTATCCTCTGTGACCTGGAGGTGTTTTGAGTAAGGAGGAGTTATATGGTAAAAAACACATGAACCCCTCACCCCTCCCCCCAACACCACCCCCTACTGAGCTGCTAGGAATGTTTGAATGCTGGCATTTTCTATGGTTTCTGAGTAACCAACTGTGAGGACCCAAGTGGGCGGCACGGTGGCACAGTGGTTAGCACTGCTGCCTCACAGCGCCAGAGACCCGGGTTCAATTCCCGCCTCAGGCGACTGACTGTGTGGAGTTTGCACGTTCTCCCTGTGTCTGCGTGGGTTTCCTCCGGGTGCTCCGGTTTCCTCCCACAATCCAAAGATGTGCAGGTCAGGTGAATTGGCCATGTTAAATTGCCCGTAGTGTTAGGTAAGGGGTAAATGTAGGGGTAGGGGTATGGGTGGGTTACGCTTCGGCAGGTCGGTGTGGACTTGTTGGGCCGAAGGGCCTGTTTCCACACTGTAATCTAATCTAATCTAATCTAAAAGTCTGACATTATAATATTTAATTGATGCTTCTTTCATGAGATTTTAGCAGCAATTTGAAATTAATACCAAAGGCTACCAGGGCACTTGGAAAACATCTCATGAAAGGGAAGGGAGATTGAGTTGCATTTTAGATCAGGGCAGAGCTTTCCAAGACCATTGAAGATCTGGAATTAGCAAGGAGGCAACATCCAAGAAATCAAAATTAGATCAGGACTTCAATGTTGATGCACAATCTTCCAGCTTTCTCTGAGAAGCACCTTTCAAACTTACCAGGAAACATCCTTGAATCCGTTTGATAAGTAGTTTTTGAGGTTGTGAAGAAAATAAAAATAAGCTGCTTCAATCCTGAATCCTGTAGTTCCCAGCTGACTTTTCAGAAACTCACCACTGTCGCCAAGGGCACAATGGGAAGTGTTTCTTCAATGAAACTGACAAGGTGGGAAGGCTTTCATTCTACACACTGAAGAGCTCCTCAGCCCTGACCATTGAAAATCTGTTGTTCAAAGCTTCTCTTTCACCGATCACTATCACTGATGGTTAGGGGATTGATAACTTCCGTTGGAATGCACTTCACCAGTGCAGCACTTCATTTGTCTATTCCATCTCTGCTGAGTGGCAAGAGCAGAGGCAACAACCATCACCACCAGCAGCTCCAGCAGCAACAGGACTAACTCCAGCAGCAATTCCAGCAGGCTTCTTTTCAACCATGTGCCCCCTCCATCAGGAAGAGAGAATGGACATGGAAACTCAGCTCCTACGATATGAAAACCACAAACCAGAGTCTACAGGAAGAGGTTCAGCTCTTTCAATCAGAGCCTGAGGATGCTTAGGATTTCAGAGCAGCTCGTTGCTGACATATGCTACAAGCAGCTTCCTCCCAGTGGAGCAGGTGGACATGCTTTGTCCAAGGTGGTCTATGTGTCTGAACCTGGAAGATCTCCCTCAGAATCCCTGCCTCTTGCCAAGTCATGTTCTCTCTTCTCCCGCAGAGAAAAGTCATAAGGTGAGAGTGTTGGTAATCTTTAATGTATGAAGGGAGGGGAGGGAACAGCATTTGTGGAGGGTGCTGGTGGGACCAATAGGCTAAGTATGAGAGTTGAATGCTCAAGTGGGGATGTGAGATGCCTACAGAGGGAGGAATGAGTAGAGCAGCAATGTGTGTTGTTCTTTTTTTCTGCAGGATACTGTGCTGAAGAATGCTGAGCAAATCAGTCTAGAGACTGAAAGTATGCCCCACACTAAAGTCTTGCATCCTATTGACATACTGTCCATAATATGGAGGGATCACACTCCTACTGCTGACTTCCTGGACCTTCTCAACTCTCCAGTGGAGAAGAGTATGAGGAAGAGGAGGTAGATGAAGGTACATAAGCTAGATGAACCAAACACATTACTGCCCTGGACGATACCTTATCTGAAAGATTCAGTTAGTCACCCACACTGAGCTAAAGTAATTGTCAAGCCCCAGATTTCACTGTTTGCCACGCCATACTGGAACAAAACAGTCCTGGAGTTAACCAAGCCCCATTGCAGTTAGAGAAATTGGTCTCAGATAATTTATGTCTGATTTGAAAACTTGAGTAGTCTCTTGTCAGGTGAGACTGGTGAGAAAGTGATGCAGCTTAATACATTTAATGGAATTGGTATAATCCTAATTTTCTGATACTTTGACTACTGCTGGAGGCCAGGCATCTGCTCAACACCATTGAGAAGACATACCCTTGTATGAGTCCATAACAACATGGTCATCCTGCAGGGCAGACAGGTGAACATCAGTCATCAGTGTCAGGGGACCTCGATAGACTGGAGTGAAATGTGGAGCAGGCCGTCCATCTTCTTCTTAGTACTGTGCCTCTGGATGTGAATGCTTGGCCACCTCCAGGGAAACCTTGGTGGCAGCCTTGGAGAGTGAAGTCCAGCAAGACTCCCAGAAGCTTCCAGATATGTATTCAGACCTGCACTCTATTGCTCTAATCATGGGTGCTCAGCATCAATGATAAAGTAAGAGGGAGTCAAAACAGACAGACTCTCATGGACACAGAGTGATTTCAGCTGGCACCTACAAATTTAATCCACCCAACCTGCACATCTTTGGACTGTGGGAGGAAACCAGAGCATTGGGTGGAAACCCACGCAGACAAAGAGATTAGTAACATAAAGGCACCCAGGAACTTCATCTCCAGACACTCCAGAGGTGTCCAACACTTCCAACCTCCCTCAGCTATTGCCTGCAGCAGCTGAGGCCAAAAAGGGTGCATCTACAACAGTGTAGGAAACTTGCAGCAGGCCCCGATAGTAGATCTAAAGTCTTCAAAGTCATCAAGGTATCCCAGTCAGCAGAATCCATCCAGGCCAGCTGGGGGCGGTGAGGCAGCACTTAGACATGGTAGGGTGGAGAGGAAAACAATCACTCAGGGCACTGTGGCATAGGCTTCCACTCAATATATAAACTCTGCATTTCTATAAACATATACTCACCTGCACTGTTCTGTCTTGTTGTGGTCTTATTGTACTACTGGGAGCTGAGGCTATGGAGTTAAAGTGTGGAATATCTAAAACACCCAAAATGCTTTTAATTGCCTTGTTGCCTATGTCATAATCAATAACGTGAGCAATGGGAGATACCTCGTCTTTCAAAAAAGCACACCTATTGGTTGTGGATTACAATACCCACACTCCAAATTATTCACAGGGGCACTGATGGTCATGATAAGGGGAGAAACCATGACCAGGGATATCCAACTGTTGTATCCCGCACATGAACATTCTGGCCATGATGGGAAGACTGTCCTGAATTTACAGTTTCTAAGAAGGGAAGAATTCTGTCTCAAATGTATTGTCAAATGGAAAGGTAAACTGATGTTCTCAAAACCATGCGAGATAATCAAACACCATGAAGGTGGCAATGGTCAAATCACATGTCAGTCACTCACAACTGTGTAGCTGAATGGCGGGAACAGCTCCAAACTTCATAATACTAATAGTGGAAGTATCATCATTGAGGATGGTCAGGAATTGCAAGGCCACTGTGAAGGCTCATTGCATTCTGCAGAGGTAATAAAGGAATAAGGCACATAAGGAGCAGTCTCAGGATGTGGAACAACTCAGTAACATTCAGGCCTGGAGTAGAATTTCTAATGTGACTCATATGTCTTTGATGCAAGACCATTTTAGAGCAAACATTCAGGAGCATGAGATCACAGAAGGGCTCACTGTGTTACAGCTGATAAAGCTCTATGGTCACAGAGTTGATCTCACACCTGGTCAAGACCCCTGTCAGCATGCTTGAGGACAGCCATTTGACACCAAGATCAAAGGAGCTTGGAGCCATCCAATCAAACTGGTTTACCTTTCCATTTGACAATACCTACTTCTGTAAAGGAAGTGACCAATTTAATGAAGAAATCCAAGTGTTAATAGTAAAACAGTAAAACTAAAATGTACTCCATGCAGCATTTGAATGGGTGCCAAGAAACTGGAAACAAAACATTATAGAGAAGTGTGGGACTTCCAGAAAACTTGGTGGCATAGCGTGTGGAATATAGCCACACGTCTGTAGGGTAAATTGCAAAACACAAGTATTCATAAAAGAGGTAATTCTAAAGAAACAGTAAGATTGTTTTTGAGGATATGCAATCAGCAATGAATGCCTCTCCCTCTCAATCTTCTCTCTGCCACAAAGACAAACTGCACCTCTTAAAACACAATGTAATTAGATACACAAAATAGGAAGCCAAATGAGTTCTAAGATTCTTCCCCTTTTGAAGTTGAGCCAAGAACATTCTAAAGAAATTATTCTGGATTATGAGTAAAGCTTTCTTTACTTTTTTTGAGTATCTAAGGTGGATTGAAAGTACAGGTATATGTGTAAATTTACTGTGGAATAGTCATTTTATAACTACCTTGGATTCCCTATGATTAAGGATTTATTCCTCTAACATTATTTAGAATTAATTCTCACAATGGATATTCATAAGCAATTATAAAAATATTGTAATCTCATACTTAGCTCCTCATTAAACCGAATCTAGACAACAATTTTCAAGTTTTGATTCGAAGGGCTCATATTGATAAACTGTAAGAGTTATTTCTGCTACAAAATACCTGAAGATATATTCTATCCTCAGATAATTTTGCTGTTTTGAAAACTCCCAGATCCATTACCAGACCCAGTCTACAGTTGATAAAGTTGACTAAGTTCCTTTAATGATCTGAAATTTCTCTTAGTTGAGGTTTTCAGATGACCATAAATCTAATTGATTGGTTTACCATGTCGGGGGTAAGAAAGTAAAATCACTAATCATGCAGAAGAATTGGCTTCGAGAGTGTGGTGCTGGAAAAGCACAGCAGGTCAGGCAGCATCAGAGGAGCAGGAGAATTGATGTTTGGGGTATAAGCCCTTCATCAGGAAATGAGCCCTGATGAAGGGCTCATGCCCGAAACATCAATCCTCCTGCTCCTCGGATGCTGCCTACCTATTGTGCTTTTCCAGCATCACACTCTCGACTCTGATCTCCAGCATCTTCAGTCCTCACTTTCTCCTCCATAATAATCAGCTTGACTTAATTTAATTTGTCTCAAAAATTGTCATTGCTGCCTTGGAATGAAGCATCTGTAACGAATCCTCCATCCCTACTTCAAACCTCTAACCTTGCAATAACAAACCTTGCTTAATACCTTTCAACTTGTGAGTGAGCCAGAATGTCATAACATGCAGTCTTATTGTATGCCATCATCAGTGAGGTACTTGAGATGTTGAATTAATGTATCTTCCTGTATTGATTCTTGAAGACCTGAGATGTCTCAAAATGTCAATCAGGCCACAACATTCTTTCACGCAATACTTCATGAGTTCAGATCACAACCGGATGACGTGATCTAATTTTTTCTTAAACTATTGAACACAATCAAACAAAACTGAATAAAACTAAAGAGGTGCCAGCATAATAAAAAATAAATTAAAATGACATTTCAAGTAGAGATGACAAACTGTAACTCCTGCCAAGCCCTTGGTTGAAATGTACCAGTGGACACTGCCTGGTCCCCTTCAAAGATACCCAGGCACACATGTAACTACAAAAAAGGAACATCATGTCAGATGTTAAAAAAAAACCCTCAACTGCCTGATGCCTGGCTCTGTTTATAGCCACTTTGGCCAGGCCCAGGAGCAGATCCATAAGGTGGTCCTCTAACCTGTAATGGATTTTCTGGATCATGGTGGTGAGTATTTGTGTTTGTTGCAGTGAGTCTCAGTCTCTTCCTGTGATCCATTTTATCCCACTTCCACCTTTCTGCACCTATCCTGAGGCTTCACAAGCCTTGTTTCCCCAATGATCCCTCACCTTCCCCTCGTTCCCACACAACAATCAATGTCCTTGTTTAAAACCTTTGATCCCCACATAAGGCCCATCTAGGCCCAATTATTATAGATCAGGCCCAACCCCTCAAAACATTTTTAAGCAGTGGCCCAGATAGTAACTTTGTTATTTGTCTTAGGTAAGTGTGTAGTGGATATTCCCAGAGTGAATTAGCTGATCCAACTGCTAAGTTTGAAACAAACAGAATTTATGTACAAAATTACAGAATGAAACACAAAGAGTAGAAAATAGAATACCTGATGACTTATCCTATCCAAAGCCCGACAGACTATCCAGACCTAATGATGCTGTTCTGATACTACTTGCAACAATCCCCATATACAGATCCCTTAGCACAAAGAGTAAAGATGAAGCAAATCAGGGCTTACAAGTTTGAAGTCAGAGAGTGAGTGTACTCAGCTGGACTTACCCCAACAGCCTTTCCTCACACACAATGCTGCTGAACTGAATCACAAACTCAAATCTAAACAAAGGCTAGCTACACAGCTAGCTGACCACTCCCCTTCCATTATACTGATTTTGTCCAACATGAAAGCCTTAGGCCGGAGGCATTGTCTATTCGGGGTAGACAAAAAGTGCTCCAATACATCTTTCAAACCCAGTCTAGTTGGAGCCTGGCCAATTACCCCCTCTCTGGAAAAAAAAACTCAAGGGCATAGTAGCCTTGGTAAAAGACCAACGTTGTGACACTGTACCCTCCCATATCAAGGCTAGGGTCACCCTCAGTTTTCTTGACATCATACCCTCTAGTCCCCCCAAAGTCTGAAGACCATTCATGCTCCCTATCTTATTCTACGCTTCCAAGCCTACAACATTCAATTTTCCCCATGATGACAGTCATGCCCTCAGCTGACCAATACAACAAGATCAATCCCCAGAAGTGAGTTGCACATATTCACACAGGTGCCCTGAATGGACTTGGAACTCCTACTATTTATCTAAAAGCCATTCTAGAAGGTCCGCTCACCTTCTGAGGAGAGAGGACATAATTGCTAAAGTTTATCTCAATGGCAAAGATCAGAAATTTGGGCTCTTATACAACTAAGTTTCAGCTTGGCATTCTCCTGCTTCATCTGGTAACACAAAATCATGTCATTGAGTCACAGAGTCATAGATATGCACAGCACGCAAACAGACCCTTCTGTCCAATTCATCAATGCCTACCAGTTAGCCCAACCCAATCTAGTCCCACCTGCCAGCACCCGGCCCATATCCCTCCAAACCCTTCCTATTCATATACCCATCCAGATGCCTTTTAAATGTTGCAATTGTACCAGCTCCACCACTTCCTCTGGCAGCTCATTCCAGACATGTACCACGCTCAGCGTGAAAAGGTCCCCCCTTAGGTCTCTTTTATTCTGTTCCCCTCTCACCCTAAACCTATGCCCTCTAGCTCTGGACTCCCCCACCCCAGGAAAAAGACTTTGTCTATTTATCCTATCCATGCCGCTCATGATTTATAAACTTCTGTAAGATCACCCCATAGCATCTGACGATTCAGGGAAAACAGCCCCAGCCTATTCAGCCTCTCCCTATAGCTCAAATCCTCCAACCCTGACAATATCCTTGTAAATCCTTTCTGAACTCTTTCAAGTTTCACAACATCCTTCTGATAGGAAGAAGACCAGAATTGTATGCAATATTCCAACAGTGGCCTAACCAATATCCTATACAGCCGCAACATGACCTCCCAACTCCTGTAGTCAATACTCTGACCAATAAAGGAAAGCATACCAAATGCCTTCTTCACTATCCTATCTACCTGTGACTTTACTTTCAAGGAGCTATGAACCGGCACTATAAGGTCTCTTTGTTCAGCAGCACTTCCTAGGATATTACCATTAAGTGTATAGGTCCTGGTAAGATTTGCTTTCCCAATTTGCAGCACTTCTCATTCATCTAAATTAAACTACATCTGCCACTCCTCAGCCCATTGGTCCATCTGATCAAGATCCTGTTGTAATCTGACATAACCTTCTTGGCTGTCCACTATACCTCCAATTTTGGTGTAATCTGCAAATTTACTAATTATACCTCCTATATTCACATCAAAATCATTTATATAAATGATGAAAAGTAGAGCACCAGCACTGATCCTTGCGGTACTCCACTGGTCACAGGCCTCCACTCTGTAAAACAACCCTCCACCACCACCCTCTGTCTTCTACCTTTGAACCAGTTCTGTATCCAAATGGCTAGTTCTCCCTGTATTCCGTGAGAGCTAACCTTGCCAACCAGTCTCCCATGGGGAACCTTGTCAAATGCCTTACTCAAGTCCATATAGATCATGTCTACTACTCTACCCTCATCAATCCTATTTGTTACTTCTTCAAAAAACTCAATCAAGTTTGTGAGACATGATTTCTCACGCACAAAGCTATGTTGACTATCCCTAATCAACTCTTGCTATTCCAAATACATGTACATCCTATCCCTCAGCATTCCCTCGGCACGGTGGCACAGTGGTTAGCACTGCTGCTTCACAGCGCCAGAGACCCGGGTTCAATTCCCGCCTCAGGCGACTGACTGTGTGGAGTTTGCACGTTCTCCCCTGTAAGTAATCTAATCTAATCTAAAAAACTTGCCCACCACCAACATCAGGCTCACTGGTCTATAGTTCCATGACTTGTCCTTACCACCTTTCTTAAATAGTGGCACCACATTAGCCAACCTCCAGTCTTTCAGCACCTCACCAGTGGCTATCGATGATACAAATATCTCAGCAAGAGGCCCAGCAATCACTTCAAGCTTCCCACAAAGTTCTAGGGTACACCTGATCAGCTCCTGGGGAATTGTCCACTTTTATGTGTTTCAAGACATCCAGCACTTCCTCCTCTGTAAAATATAAATTTTTCAAGACGTCATTATTTATTTCCAACAACCTACATCTTCCATATCCTTCTCCACGATAAAAACTGATGCAAAATACTCATTTAATATCTACCCCTGCGGCTCCACACATAGGCTGCTTTGCTGATCTTTGAGGGGCCCTATTCGCTCTGCAGTTACCCCTTTGTCCTTAATATATTTGTAAAATCCCTTTGGATTCTCCTTAACCCTATTTGCCAAAGCTATCTCATGTCCCCTTTTTGCCTTCCTGACTTCCCTCTTTATTATACTCCTATTGCCTTCATACTCTTCTAAGGATTCACTCGATCTATCCTGTCTACACCTGACATATGCTTCCTTCTTTTCTTCACCAAATCGTCAACTTCTTTAGTAATCCAACATTCCCTCTACCTACCAGCCTTTCCTTTCACCCTGACAGGAATATACTTTCTCTGGATTCTCGATATCTTATTTCTGAAGGCTTCCCATTTTCCAGCCATCCCTTTACCTGCAAACATCTGCCCCCAATCAGCTTTGGAAGGTTCTTGCCTAATACCTAAAATTCATCCTTCTCCAATTTACAACTTCAACTTTTTGATCTGGTCTATCCTTTTCCATTGTGGGCGGCACGGTGGCACAGTGGTTAGCACTGCTGCCTCACAGCGCCAGAGACCCGGGTTCAATTCCCGACTCAGGCGACTGACTGTGTGGAGTTTGCACATTCTCCCCGTGTCTGCGTGGGTTTCCTCCGGGTGCTCCGGTTTCCTCCCACAGTCCAAAGATGTGCGGGTCAGGTGAATTGGCCATGCTAAATTGCCCGTAGTGTTAGGTTAAAGGGGTAAATGTAGGGGTATGGGTGGGTTGCGCTTCGGCGGGTCGGTGTGGACTTGTTGGGCCGGTTTCCACACTGTAAATAAGTAATCTAAGTAATCACTATTTTAAAACTAATAGAATTATGATCGCTGGCCCCAGAGTGCTCCCCCACTGACACCTCAGTCACCTGCCCTGCCTTATTTCCCAAGAGTAGGTCAAGTTTTGCACCTTCTCTAGTCGGTACATTCACATACTGAATCAGAAAATTTTCTTGTACACACTTAATAAATTCCTCTCCTTGAGCCATGTTTCTGTAATTGCTATTATATCCTTGTCCCATGTTCCTAACCATGCCTGAGTTCATCTGCCTTCCCTGTTAGGCCCCTTGCATTGAAATAAATGCAGTTTAATTTACCTTCTCCCTGACTGCATTGGCAGTTTAACTCACTTCTGTTCTCAACTGTACCAGTCTCAGATTGATCTCTTTCCTCATTATCATCCGTCCTTCTTGTATAGATCACTTCTACTCCAGATGATATTCCAATGATCCAAAAATGTGAATCCTTCTCCCATAAACCAGCTCCTCAGCCATGCATTCATCTGCTCTATCCTCCCATTCCTGCCCTCACTAGCTCATAGCACTGGGAGTAATCCAGATATTACTACTCTTGAGGACCTCCTCTTTCATTTTCTGCCTAACTCTCTGTAATCTCCCTTCAGAATCTCATCCTTTTCCCTTACTATGTCATTGTTCCAATGTGTACAATGACCTCCTGCTGGCCCCTCTCCCCCTTGAGAACATTCTGTACCCTCTCTGAGACATCCTTGATCCTGGCACCATGGAAGCAACACACAATTCTGATTATTCATTGCTGACCACAGAAACCTTGGACTAGAGAGTCCCCTAACGCAGTTGATCTCTTGGAACCCGACATACACCTCATTACATTACAGCCAGTCTTGATACCAGAAACTTGGCTGTTCATGCTACATTCCCCTGAGAAGCCATCACCCCCTCCAATTTCCAAAACAGCATACTTGTTTGAAATGTGGATAGCCACAGAAGACTCCTGCACTACCTGTCTACCTCTCTTACTTTTCCTGGAGTTAATCCATCTCTGTGATTGTATCTGCGACTTTTCCCCCTTCCTATAATAGCTATCCATCACATCCCCTTGCTCTTGTAACTTCCTCATTGCCTCTAACTGTCTCTCCAACCGATCCATTTGATCTGATATGATTCGCAACCAACGGCATTTATTGTAGATATAATCCTCAGTAACCCGTAAACTCTTCCTAAATCCCACATCTGACAAGAAGAGCATATCACTCTACTGAAGGCCATTTTTGCTTCTTTCAATCTACAGACCCAGAAAATAGCACTGTCTTTTTCCTCTCCAAAACACTGCTCTAGGCTAACTTAATATTTATGGCTAATATTTTTAATTTTAATCAAGAGACATATCTCAATAAAATATATAATCAAAAACGAACCACTCTACTCACTACTGCAGACTTATTTTAATGCCACACTTAAAACTATTCACTTATCTGTTTCTGTGCTGTGACCTCTCCCAAACAGGTTCCTCCAAGTTGTGAATTTCACTGTTTGTTAATTTTCCGATGTCCAGCGATATATGATTTCAACAGCAAAGGCAGTAACTGTGCAGGTTCACTGCTGGGTCAGTTACCAATGTGAGTTTCTTTCTCTCTCTCTTTCCTGCACTGATCTCACAATGTACTGCCTTTGTCTGTTCCTCTCCCTTTTAAATTTGCCATTGTTTTGACTTTTATTTTCTCCCAAGTTCCAAAACAATGCAACAGCATATAAAACAGTAATTGTTGCTCCTGGAATTCTAAGAAATTACCTCCAACACCTAAAATACCTCAAAAAAGGAGCGGCCTGTTACAGCCAGAAAGCTTTCCCATTTTCCATCTTGGATTACCCAGATTGTAGCAGTCCCAAATCTTTTCAGTGTGGTAGTGAATGGACATGTAACTAAATGTGCAAGTAATTGGATCAATGTATAAGTAGGTAAGGGTGGCAGCCCATGGGAGTGATTTGATTGGTCTGGATTGGATCATGAAGAGGAGTTGGTTTGGTTTGGGAGGCATTGCCAGGTCAAGAGTTAGTCACACTAAGTAGGTTGGGGAGAAGGTTGACGCAGGTGTGGAGGGTAGTGGGGATACAGTAGACAGAGTGACAGAGGGTAGCTGGATGGTGGATGCCACATGTAACAGAGGGTCGAGTGTGGAGTCATTCGAGACTGTGGACCTATCTATCATTTCAGAACCAATCAATCAACAGAGGAAGCAAGGCATTTGCAAACATGAGAGATTGCTTGTAAGAAGTAAGAAGAGTTTTAAAGATATTTAATGCTCTCACCATGGAACTTTGAAGTTTCTGTCTTTCAATTTCCACTGTTCTGAGGTGCTGATATATCACTTAAGCCTTGTTTTCTGTGGTTTGAGCTGTCTCCATGGTTTGAGGTGCTGCCTCTAAGGTTCTGCCCTCATGAATTTGGTCTACCATGAAGTGTATTCCTATGCTCTGTACTGCACTCCATGCGGCTGCTGTAATTAACCAAACTGTCCCAACTCTGATTCAACTACATTTATGGCTCTATCTTATCTAATGGTCTCTATAGATTAGATTAGACTAGATTCCCTACAGTGTGGAAACAGGCCTCACTTCAGCCCAACAGGTCCACACCGACCCTCTGAAGAGTAACCCACCCAGACCCATTTCCCTCTGACTACTGCACCTAACATTATGGGCAATTTAGCATGAGCAATTTACCTGGCCTGCACATCTTTGGACTGTGGGAGGAAACCGGAGCACCTGGAGGAAACCCATGCAGACACAGGGAGAATGTGCAAACTCCACACAGACAGTCACCCGAGATTGGAATTGAATCTGGGTCCCTAGTGCTGTGAGGCAGCAATGCTAACCACTGAGTCACCCTACTAGGTAACATCTTCAGTGGGCCTCTGGGTGAATCACTGCTGATAATTCCTGTTTTCTATTTATATGTTTGGGTTTCTTTAGATTGGTGCTGTCATTTCCTATGGTGATGTTATTTCCTGTGGTGATGTCATTGCCTGTTCTTTTTCTCAGGGGTAGTAGTTGGGGTTTAACCTGATGTGTTCATTGATAGAGTTCCAGTTGGAATGCCATGCTTCTAGGAAGCCAAAGACCAAACAGAGACACGCTCAAGAGCAGGAATTATCAGCAGTGCTTCACCTGGAGGCCCACTGAAGATGTTACCTAGTAGAGTGATGAAACGTCTGGAAATGAACCCTCCAGCTCAGCGAGCAAACATACATCCATTAACATATGATTACGATCAATTTGGGTAAAGTTTTCCTTCATCTTCCTTTTTGCATCTGTATGATCCTGCACCTTGTTGGGGTATTATTTCATTCGCCTTCACTATGATCAATGAATAGCAGCAAATTATTAACTTTCTGGTCTCCTGGAACAGAGGAGATCTGTTCTCATCCAGAGCAGAACTAAATTCTATTATATCAACTAACTGATGGATAGAAACAGAAGCAGTGGTAACACAGACCTATTGGTCCTCAAGGCAGTCATGGGCACCTCCATGTCCAATTTGAAATGTTTATGTGATGAAATTATGAAAGACAAGAAGACTAGAAAAGGTCTCATTTAACCATAGAATCTTACAGCACAGAAAGAGACTAATCAACCTATATGTCGTTTGAAAGAGCAAATTCTATTCTGCAGCTCTTTCCCCATTGCCCAGCAGTATTGTTTTCTTTTAAGTATAAATACAACTCTTTTTGCTTTAGGACCCTAACAGCCTGTTCAACAAATATTCTCATAGTGCAAATAATTTGTAGCATTACTTTGCTAATGCTCTGTCCTTTTTAGTGATGTTATTATCCTGACGGACATGATTATCCCGAAGAACATTGGTTGGTTCTATCATTGGCATGAGTTTCATTCCTCAAGAGGTCAAACGTAGCTAAATTTTAAAGTAATGTTGTTGTGGTAATTTCCAGCATACCTGGGCGTTGCCACTAGTATATTGCCAGTGTTTATGCTTCTTTCGGTAAATTGAATGCGTTATAAAAGTTACAGGAATTCAGTGGTTTGGAAAGAAAACAATTTAAGATGTATTTAAGTAGAATTATTCCAGGCGTGTTGGCATTAGTCAGAATTTTAGTGAGCTAGTTAAGAAATCATGTTCCAATTATTCTCCAACCACAGAAGAGAGGTGTGCCTTCTGCTCAGCCAGTAAGTGTTAGCAGTTAACCAGCAGGGAGGGAATAGCAGGAAAGTACAATCGGTCTGTTCCCAAAGGGCATCACCATATGGTAACTGGAAACAAAATCTTTTTTTTTAATTTCCCTCCTCCCAATTAAAGAAAATCTACATAGTAAACTGATGTGGGTGTAGACTTAGGGATTTAGCTTTGTGAAATTCACCTGTACACTCCTTTGAAAACTGAAGGCAGACATGATGGTTGGGAAAAGAGAAATATTTCAAACAGGGCATACTTTTATCTCAATGTCTATTTCAATGAATCACAGAAACTTTACAGCAAGTCCCAGAAGATATTTTCCTAGGGGAAATTATCATGACACAGATGTAACAAGAATCTCCCAGTCACATTTGGCTTCTCATCAGTTATTTATAGCATTCACCTGGAGAGAATTCTCCATTTAAAATAAGGATTGGAGAATATTTTGTACAATTTTGAGATTGTTTTGATACTTAAATGTAATGGTACTTTCTGAATGATTAAAGTCATAAAGTCATAGACATGTACAGCACGGAAACAGACTCTTCAGTCCAACTCGTCCATTCTGACCAGATATCCTCAATTAATCTAGTCCCTTCCTATTCATACACCTATCCAGATACCTTTTAAATGCTGTAATTGTACCAGCCTCTACCACTTCCTCTGGCAGCTCATTTCATATATGCACTACCCTCTGCGTGAAACAACTGCCCCTTCGGTCCCTTTTATATCTTTCCCCTCTCACCCTAAACCTATGCCCTCTAGTTCAGGACACCCCCACCCCAGGGAAGAGACTTTGTCTATTTATCCTATCCATGCCCTTCATGACTTTATAAAGCTCTATAAGGTCACCCCTCAGCCTCCAACACTCCAGGGAAAGCAGGCCCAGCCTATTCAACCTCTCCCTGTAGCTCATGTCCTTCAACCTGGCAACATCCTTGTAAATCATTTTTGAATCCTTTCAGGTTTCACAACATCCTTCCAATAGAAGGGATACTAGAATTGCACACAATATTCCAAAAGTGGCCCAACTAATGCCCTGTACAACCGCAACTGTGCTCAATGCTCTGACGAATAAAGGAAAGCATACTAAATGCTGAAAGTGGAGTCGCAGGTAGAAAGGATAGTGAAGAAGGCGTTTGGTATGCTTTCCTTTATTGGTCAGAGTATTGAGTACAGGAGTTGGGAGGTCACGTTGTGGCTGTACAGGACATTGGTTAGGCCACTGTTGGAATATTGTGTGCAATTCTGGTCTCATTCCTATCGAAAAGATGTTGTGAAACTTGAAAGAGTTCAGAAAAGATTTACAAGGAT
>NC_057729.1:12957741-13070046 GCF_004010195.1 Chiloscyllium plagiosum
CTGGTACAATTGCAACATTTAAGAGGCATTTGGATGGGTATATGAATAGGAAGGGTTTGGAGGGATATGGGCCGGGTGCTGGCAGGTGGGACTAGATTGGGTTGGGATATCTGGTCGGCATGGACGGGTTGGACCATGCTGTACATCTCTATGACTCTATGAAATACCTTCTTTGCAATCCTATCTATCTGCGACTCCGCTTTCAAGGAACCCTGAACTACACTCCAGGGTCTCTTTGGTCAGCAACCATTCCCAGGACTTTCCCATTAAGTGTATATCCTGCCTGATTTGCCATTCCAAAATGCAGCACTTCATATTTACCTAAATTAAACTTTATCTGCAATTTCTCAGCCCATTGCCCTATCTGATCAAGATCCCGTTGTACTCTGAGGTAACATTCTTCACGGTCCATTATACCTTCAATTTTGGTGTCATCCAGAAACCATACCTTCTTTAGTGTTGAAAACTATAAGAGAATAGGCAGACAGCAAGTGTATAAAGGCATGGCCACATATTAAGAATGGCTGTACTGTCCAGATTTAACCAGTTTTGATCCTGATAGAAATCAATGCACTAAAGATGCACATATTTGCAATCTTCTCTCAGGTTAGAATGCCTCATTCAGGGGAGCATTCAGTGGTGCTGTGACCCCATATATAAAACACATGATTTTTTAGTGCATATTGAAATTATACGCCAGCCTACTTATATTTATTTCCCACTGTGCTTTTCAGTGTCTTTTACAAAATGCACGTGGTGGTTGGACATATGAGTATAGCCCTCATCAGTGCAGGGGAATGATGTATGCACAATAACATCTCCTGGAGTACAAGGAGAGCATGTTCTATCCTGTACTCCCCTACTCTTTTTTGATACTGCTAGCTGCCTCTGACCACATTCCTCATTCCTGTCAAGTCTGACTGCTACTCATCCAGCATGCCCCTCCACCTTCTAATGATACCCCGGTCCACTCCCACCCTCTCAACCTTCCTGATTGTATTCCTCTTGAGTGTGGTCTCATTTCCTGGGCATTTGTTTCTTATGAGCTCAGTACTGTGCGGCTTCAAGAGCTCTCCTGTACCTCTATGGTTGTGAGTCACAGAGCTAGGTCCTCAAGGGCCACCAGAATGACTGCAGATTCCATTTCAACATTGTCACATTCACTGACTGTCAGCAATGTGCTCGTGTGTCTTGGAATGGCAGATGGGGATGACGATGACTCATAGTCATAGAGTCATAGTGGTATACATAAATTTATTTCACTTTCTGAGTCACAGCCAAGAGAAAGTAGCCCTGCAGCCATTGTCAAATGGGCTTGTCACCCAACAGCAATCAGAGCCCATTAGACATGCGGAGAATCCACATCTGGCTATGAGGCATATATACACACAACTCTTCCTTGGGGATGTCCTAGCAAACACATGCTGTCAAGGCACAGCTTCCACAGATTGGAAGAGACTTTCCCCCCAGGGACTATTCTGACTGTTATGTGTAAGTGTATACATTAAATGAGATATATAACAAGTGTATCATGTATACGTCTCAAGGAGTGCTCTAGCCAAATGGTGAAGGAAGGCTCAAATCAAACCTGATTCCAGCAGGTCAATAATATTGTTATTTTGCCCTGGTTCACAAAGCTGCACTATCCCAGAGGTGGAGTCCGGATGTCGACCAAGGCTGAGCTCAATTGGAGCATCACTAATTGCTGTACATGTGCAAGATGTGTGGTGCTGGAAAGACACAGTAGGACAGGCAGCATCTGAGAAGCAGGAGAACCTACGTTTCTGGCATAAGCCCTTCATCAGGAATCCCAGAACATCAATTCTCCTGCTCCCCGGATGCTGCCTGACCCGCTGTGTCTTTCTAGCACCACACTCTCGACTCTGATCTCCAGCATCTGCAGTCCTCACTTTCTCGTAGCACATATGTACGATATCCAACTAACAGGGACTTAGACAAAATGGGACAGTGATTGAGGCAACATACCATTGCTTGTTGGAAATTTTTGGTGATTAAAACTCAGTCACCTTAATAATTATTTTCCTTACACTTTTATTCAATGCATTGGATTACTGTATGATGTGAATTTTTCCAGTGTAAATATGGAAGTTGACTGCATTAATTCACAGTGGGAGTCCAGGACTGATTCCTATCTGATAAATATATTTCAAGAGTTTCAAGTCCTTTAGATCCTCTTATATCTGAGGCACTATCAGGAAACTAAGGATAGTAAAGACATTTCCTAACTAGAACTTTCTTTCTGACTTTGTCAATTACAGTGGCCCAAAATCTTCAACATAATTGTTGGGATTGCCACGTGCACTCTCTATGGAGTGAGTTGCTGGGTGAGACTGAAACAAACTCCATTTTGAGCTCCAGCAGTATTTTTCAAAGTGGATTCTCTTTCACGTGAAATTATAATGAAAAATACTGCGATGTATCAGTTTACACAACAGTACAGTTTAATCCTACATAATTGCTTGGTTTCAGTGAAGCGTAACTGAAAACCTGTTTCCAAGACTCAGACCTGCGAAGTTCAGATTTCACAGCTACTCACAATAAAATTGGAATATGTAAAACATAAAGAAAGATATCCATTAGACATATGGTTATTCTTGTGGCATTTTGAAAATAAATTAATGGAAGCACGCCATAAAATGTTTGCAAAATGTCTGCAACATGGCTCTCTGCAAGAGAACTTTATCTGTTCCTGCTCCCTTGCCTTTTTCCCATAACACGGCAAATTTTTCTGCTTCAGATAATACCCTAACTCTCTCTTGAAAACCAAACTTATCAACTTGTGCAATATTATACAGATGAAAATGTGGACAATTGAAATGTTAAAGGTTGTGTCTCCTTTCATTTTAATGTGTGTGATTGTTTGTTTCTATTTTAAGCAAGTTCTCAGTTGAACTCAACCAATCTGAACTGTGGTATTAAGCACGACTTGCTTAGCAACAATCTTTTAGAACAATGTACAGAATCTTCTGCATTAAATTTGATGGTTGAAATTTCAACTAGAGAGTGCAACTGAAGGAGTTAATTTTTAAACAATTAACAACGTCAACACTAACCATGAAATGAGGATAATGGAAGGCATTAACACATACAGCAGAAAGCTGCTGGAAAAGAAAAGGAATCGAATTTGGTTTTGTGAAGTGCTCAAACACTGTGCCCTAACTTATTTTTTTGGAAAAGGTGTAACATGCCTCTTTGAACTGTAGCCTGTAAACAAAATTATAGAAAAGGGCATGGGAGAGGATAATTGTGCCAATAGAAGTGATGGAAAATTAATGAGTCATAATGCACCTGTGACAATAGTCTCTCAACATGCTTCAGGGGAACTAATGACAAATGCATCTTATTTCAATACCTGGGAGTTTTGTGATTACTGCAGCAGGTACACTCTGCTTGTTCCAAATTGTTAATTACTATCCAGTGGCAATGGTTTGTGCTATGGTGTGAGGTGTTGCTCAGGTTATGTTAGGTGTTGGACTGGTATTTACTTGCATTTTAAGAGAGGAAATTGACCAAGTTGATTATTGTATTCTGTCTGAGCACTGCACTGTTGATACATATGCTTGTGGACAAACAAAACATATGAACAAAGTAATGTTAAGGACTGTGTTAATCAGAGTTTTCGATGTGCAATGCATTCTCTTCCAATCTCAGTTGACTTGTGGCCTTTCAAAGATACTCTTTGAACAGATCTTCAACACTGATTGGATGTTAGTTAATGGAATCACAAAGTTGTACATACATCGAAGTGTCTGAAAGGGTTAACACTTGATTGAGTGCAGTAAAAGCACCAGTCGCATTGACGACATCTTAGGGACTTGTCAGAATAAAGATGTTTGGAGGAGACAGACCAAGAGGTAGTGTGACCCTCACAGAATCTATAGTAATGTAAATCATATTCATGTCATCTGAAAATTGTTGCAATAATGGAATACACTTCATATTGTTTACTTTTTAAAGATTCATTCATTCGATTTGGGTGTCGCTGGCTGACTATCTGGCATTGTCCATCTCTAGCTGTCCTTGAGAATGTGTTGCTGAACTGCTTTCTTGAGCTATTGATGTCCATTTTGTGCAGGTAGATCCACAATGTCAGTAGGGAAGGAGTTCCAGGTTTTTGATTAGTGATACAGAGAGAACGCTGATGTATTTTTAACTCATGATGATGTCCTTGGCTTCCGAGGTAATGGTGGTGATGGGTTTGAAAGGTACTGTCAAAGTCCCGATGGTGTGTTTCATCAGAGCATCTTGTCAATGGGCACATAATGCTGCTATCAAGCATCAGTAGTGGAGAGAGTGAATGTTGTGGATGTGATGCCAATTAAGTGAGTTTGTCCTGAATGGAGTCAAGCTTCTTTTTGGAGCTGCACTCATCCAGACAGTTGTGGAGTATTAAATCACACTCCTTACTTGTGCCTTATAGATAATGAACTGATCTTAGGGAGTCAGAGTCTGCAGTATTCCTAATCTCTGATTTGTTCTTGTAGCTACAGTATTTATGTAGCTGATTCAGTCCAGTACAGTCCAATTCAGTTTCTGGTCAATGTTAACCCTCAGAGTGTTGATATTAGGGGATTCAGTAAGAAGTTCTGGAGCTGAGGTAACTCATATCCAACAACCACAACCATTTTACTTTGTGCCGGGTATGACAAGAGGGTTTCCGCCGGATTCACATTAACTTTAGTTTTGTGAGAGATCCTTGATGTGACACTGAGTCAAATGCATCTTTGGTATCAAGGGCAATGACCCTCACTTCTCCACTGGAATTCAGCTGTTTTGTCCAAGTTTGAACCCCCAGTGTTGTAATAAGGCCAGGAACTGAGTGGCCCTGGCAGAATCAGACTGGGCATCAATGAGCAGTTTATTGCTAAGCAAGTTGTACTTAACACCAGTGTTGATAAAATTTTCCATTGCTTTACTGATGATCAAAAGTAGACTGATCGGGCAATAATTGGCCATGTTGGATTTGTTCTGCTTTGAGTACCCAGGACATAGCTGGGCAATATTATATGGCTCTATGACTTTAGTTAGACAAAAAATGTGGATATCCCAAACCATCCTAGATCACTTCAGGCTTGAAGGAACCTACACTGCTATAACACGGGGTAAACCCTCCTGCTTAATATAAACCAACAACACAGAAACGATTTATCCCGTGAATTAAACTGAAAATTTGAGGCCAAGAATTATTTAAAGTTAAAAATTAACAACTTTATTTCTTAAAGTATAACAGAGAATAATTATTTACAGAGAACAACTATTTACACCTCCTTTCTCTAACCTATCTTTGCCTTCCCTTCTATTAAACGAGTCCGATAAAACTCCCAATTAAGATTTACAGGAAAATTCAAATTTTTAAAACCAGCCAGCGGCCGAATCTTCTCTTTATCTTTGTCAGTACATAGGCTCCCCAGGTCAGTGTTGAGGTTTTTTTCTCTGAGCAAACCCCTTCTCTGGACAGGTACCTCTCAGAGAGTTCTGACTAGCAGTCTGCTGGAAGTTCTCCTCCCAACTGTTCAATTTTCCCCAGTCTTATACCTCAATGCAACAGATTGTGTCATTGGCTTTTAAGATTGTCAATATACTCAATTCAAACCTGATTGGAATTTGGTATTTTTTTGGGAGTATAATTTAAACTGATTGGCCGAATTCAAATCTGTTTTGTCGTTTCCAGGCAACTTGCTACCCTAGTAGCTGGAGCACATGTTACATTGTGTCTTCTTGAGAACACTTGGCGCTGTCACTGCTAGCTTTTACTCTCTTAAAGGTACAATACACCCACATCTTCATAACAATACACATATTTGTTGTTTGTTCCATGTTGTTATTTCTGATTATTTGTTAATAAGGGTGTGATGCAAGTTTGAACATGACCATAAAAGACTTCAGACAGGAACAGGGCAGTGCAGAAGTTAATACTAATACTTTAATTCCACTGGTTGCTCCACCTTGCTTAGTGAGGCCAATATTTTTAACCTGCCAGCACATTCCTAAAACTAAAATAAATTCAATTTCAGAGTAGGCTGTTTGGTAAAACTCTTTCAATTCATTACATTAAAGAATCATAGAGTTGTACAGAATGGAAACAGACCCTTCAGTCCAACTCATCCATGCTGAACATAATCCTAAATTAAACTAGTCCTACCTGCCTGCTCCTGGCCCATATCCCTCCAAAACATTCCTATTCGTGTACTTATCTAAATGTCTTTTAGATGTTATAATTGTACCCACATCCACCACTTCCTTTGAAGTTCATTCCATGTTAAAATGGCCCTCTGTGTCTAACATTTGCCTGTCATATCTTGTTTAAATCTTTCTTCTTTCAGCTTAAAAAATGTGCCCTCTCGTCTTGAAATCCCCCATCCTAGGGAAAAGACAACTACCACTAACTCTATCTATAGCCTTCATTATTTTATAAACTTCGATAAGGTCATCTCTCAACCTTGTATGCTCCAGTGAAAAACGTCCCAGCCTATCGAGCTTTGCTTCATAACTCAAACTTTCCGTACCCGACAATATCCTGGTCAATCCCTTCTGAGCCCTCTCCAGCTTGATAATGGCCTTCCTATAATTGGGTGACCAGAACTAGACACAGTATTCTAGAAGATGCCTCACAAATGCCCTGTACAACCTCAACATGAATTCCCAAGTCCCATACTCAAAGGACTGAGCCTATGGGATATATGTATCAGCCTCTTGTCTTTTCTTTTATCCATTTCAGTTTATATTCTTGAACATGTCAGGTCATTACACCAAAATAAATTCCTTCTATAAGAATTTGTTTCATTACTCCCACTACTACTTTTCCATTTACCAAGTCAATTTTTAATCCAATTCTGATTTAAGACTGGTTTATAACCTCCAAATAGACTTCTAATTAATATTTTCTCCTTCATTAACCCCTATGGAAAAAAATGGTTTTGTGGTACTGCTTTGAGAGCCATTACTTTAAGCGTTTGATATGTTAATGAGCCAAGAATACAGTTGTAAACCATTTAACCAACATTTCTGCACAGTCCAGGAAGTAGCAAGCTAACAGGAGATTGCATGCATAGCAATCTGGAACTGCTAATTGTCATCTAAGCTCTTAATAAATCTTTTTTAGTTTTTCAATTGAATTGAATTCACACTACTCACGTTTTTCTAACTTTAATGCATTACCTATTATCATTTGAGCTCAAACTCTGTAAGGTAAGCACATCTCCTGACTGGCAGTGAACTGAGACCAGCACGGATCTGCTGGGCACTGTTTTCACACTAACAGTAACCCAAAATTACCACAATGTCAGAATAACAATGCATGTTGTATAGCTTTGTATGTTAAAAAGAATGGCAATGTTTCATCTAGAACAAAAATCAGGCTATAGAGACCAGGAAGGGTTTGTACATGACCCAATTTCATTTCTCTCTTTTTCAGAAAAGTGCACTTTTAATTCTTTAACAGTGCAGAAAAGTGCACTGTTAAAATAGCTACAGTAATATGGAAAATGAATCAAACATTTATCATGCCAAGTAACACTGCAAATTTCAAAATGTCTTCAGAAAATTGGCCAAGACCTGATCCTAAATTCACGTACTAACCCTCAGAACTATGTCTTACAAAATATATCAGAATAAAGTGTGTGACATTCTAATCTCAAACTTTCTTGTGGCTGTGCCATGTGTCAAACTGAAACTGTGAACATTTCCCTGTTGAGGACAGAGACTTGCAAAATCTAACCAACTATCATTTACAATCATTATGGAGACCAGCAACATTAAAGAACCAAGCTCCCAACTCATCACAATTGACAAGAATTCACTTTTTTAAGTGTCACAGTTGTAGGTATCTAATTAATCTCAACAGATATTGTACATGAACTATCAGATAAGTTCTATTCATTAGAAACTATGAATTCTACTTTGGATCATTGATTTTGTGGCAACCTTATAGAATAATGAATCTTAGAATTACACAATAATGTGCTCAATATAGTTAACTTTATATTGAGCATTGCCTGGTGCAGCTCAGGAGCCCCACTCAGACATTTTAGTCTCTGCCATATTAACTGAAATTCTTGTCTATTAGGATGAATTGGAAGCTTGGTTCTTTAATATCTTTAATAATGGTCTGAACAATTATTCTAAAGATTAGTTGGTTCGACATGGCAATTCTTTGTCCACAACAGGGAAGTTTTCACAGTTTCAGTTTGACACATGGGCATGGCATGGCCACAAGAAAACTCAAGATTAGAATGTTACACATTTTATTCCACCACGTTTTGCAAGAGATAGCTCTGAGTTTCAGCATGTGAATCTGGGATCAGAATCTTGGTCAGTTTTCTGAAGGAAAGGTTTATGAAAGTTGCAATGTTACTTGACATGGATTCTTGATATCACTCCAAGATGGCAGCGGATTAAAAGGCTTCTGATGGAGCTTGTCCGCTCCACTCATAACTTTTCTTTCTTCTTTTTTTTTCTCTTTTGTCATTCATTTCTTGCCTTCTCTCTGTCCGGCCTCTGACCTCATGGCCTCAGTGTCTCATGGTGTTCGACCAACAGGCATCCAACCTCCCAGCCATGGAAATCCTGGCTTCCAGTTTCCTGGCTCCCTCTGATCTCGTGGTTTAAGAACACCCAGCCTTGGAACTCCTGGCCTCAGCACAGACGCAACAAGTTGTCCTCTCGGCCTGGCCAGATGTAGCAGCCTGCCATTGCAGCCTCCCAAATGGGCTAGTCTTTCAGGTCATGCCAGCTTTTCAGCCTGGCATAGAATTTCTCAGCCTGGCATGGCAGTCTCCCAGCGGCTCAGTGTGGTAGTCCCTCAGCCCAGAGTGGTGGTCTTCTGGTGGTACTTGGCAGTCTCTCCGAGGAGCAGGATAGTTGACTTTTCAGGCATTTTTGATGAAGGGCTTTTGCCCGAAACGTTGACACTCTTGCACCATGGATGTTGCCTGACCGGCTGTGCTTTTCCAGCGCCACACTCTTTGACTCTGATCTCCAGCATCTGCATGTTTCTCCTCACATTCTATATAAATCATTTTTGATCATGACAGTTGTTTTCCACCCTACACGCTCTTGATCTGCTTTGATATTGCCTCTTTGAACCACAACTGATGTGATTTAAATTCCAACTGTCTCGAATTTTGGTGTTTCATTTCTGGCCAGTAGAGGTGATGGTCTCTGCAGATTTGTTGGATAAATAAATTTCAAAATGGAGTGGAACTAATACCAAACTTAAAGTCTCTTTGATCACAGTTGGGTATTTCTACTGGCAGGAATTCAGCTTTGAGAGATGTAACTGATGGGCAATTCTAACCCTATCTCATCCTCTGTAATAAATCTATAAATGTTGCTGACACTTAGAGGCAGTTTGGCAAAATTCAGTCCTGCAGAAAGCGATGCAGTTGTCAATGCAACTTCCAAACTGTCAAAGGCATTATAATGCAACTCAATCTATTCTTTTTTAAATCTTTAACAAACTTGTCAAGAAAGCCACCATAGTGCTGAAATCTGCAATAAACTTCTGACAGATCCGCTTACGCCCATAGCCATAAAATCACTCCTTCTGTCTTTGACATTGGAAAATTCAAGGTAGGTGTTATTTTTGCTTTTCTAAGGGCTATTTGGATTTGTCTCACAGTATGACCCAAATAAAGTACACCTGTGTTTTGGTAAATTCACTTTCTGCTAAACTTATAATGAATTAACTCCTTTTAAATGATTGAATAACTTGTTTAAGTGTGCTGCACCAAATATTCCAACTAGCCAAGCTGTAACCAAAAAACTTCCAAGGTAGAAAAACGTGGAACTAATCTCACACCCTTATAGGTAATGCTATAAATTTATACAGAAACGAGCATTTGTTTTTTTGAAATAACATCCAGAATACACAACTGCATTGTAACAAATTATAATCAAGAGATCCACATGATTTTCCCCTTTACTGAAAAAGACAAATGACACAGCCCAAAGTTACAAATATTCTACAGTTTGATCAGGGCATGAAAATGTAAACAAACCTTTTGTAACATTCAATTGAGAAGGCAATGGCAATGCAACAGATCTCTGCTGTGGAGATGTAGGCTATCATTGTCAACATAGCTGCAGAAATTGGCACACCTCTTTTAACTCATTCAAGGGATGTGAGTGCCAATAGTGGGCCAACATTTATTTTCAATCACTAACTGCTGTTGAGAAGGTGGTAGTCAATTGCCTTCTTGAACTGATGGTGTCTTTTTGGTGTAAGTCCACCCATAATGACGGAGATCAACCCAGCGACACTGAACAAATGGTGATATATTTCTAAGTCTGTATGATGAGTGCATTGAGGATAGTGTGTAGGTGATAGTCTTCTTGTGTTTTACTTATGAATGGTACTACATTGGATGCTGCAGTCTGAGGCTCCTTGGTGTATTTTTGTAGTTTATCTTGTTGTTGATAATAAGCACGCTGTTGATACTAAGCACAGCAATGAATGGAGTCAATGTTTGTCATGTGCGCCAATTGAGCAAGCTGCTTTTCCATGGATGGTGTCAAGATTCTTGAAAGTTCTTAAACTTCTTGATACTATTAGAACTGCACTCATCTAGTATTCTATCACACTCCTGACTTGTGTCTTTCAGCTGGAGGACAGGCTTAGGGAATTAGACAGGGAGTCATTCACTCCAGGCTTCCCAGCCTCTGACTTGACTGAATAGCCATTGCATTTACATAACTATTCCAGTTTAGTTTCTGGTCAACAGTGACACCCAAGATATTGATAGTGATGATAATGCCATTGAATGTCTTGTGGGAGATGGATGGGCTCTCCCTTTTAGAGATGGTCATTGCTTAGCATTTGTGTAGCACAAATGTAACTTGTCACATATCAACCCAAACCTGAACATTGTCACCTGGACATGGACTGCTACAGTATCTGTGAACTTATGAATAGTGCTGAAACTTTTACCTCATTTTAAGCTTGAAATTTTAGAATACAGATCACATCTATGTTTATACTTTTTGCATGTTTGTTTCAGTAAGCTTTATTTGTAATAAACTACCTACTCTTTTTTGATTAAAGAAATCTGAGTGAATTATTTCTGACACAAAATCAGATATAATGTAAGATCTATGAATTTAGTCAAGTTATTATATTTGTTAAATTTATAATTTGTTATGATAAGTGGAAGAGATAAAATTTGATAATCTGACAGTGTTTGGATGGCTAGGTGGCTTCAATCTCAAACATAATAAATCCTTTGGGGTGGCATGTTGGCTTAGTGGTGAGCACTGCTGCTTCACAGCACTAGGATCCCAGGTTCAATCCCAGCCTTGGGTGAATGCCTGTGTGGAGTTTGCATGTCCTCCCTGTGTCTGCATGGGTTTCCTCCCACAGTCCAAAGATGTGTAGCTCAGGTGAATTGGCTATGCTAAATTGTCCATAGTGTTACGTGTATCAGTCAGAGGGAAATGGGCCTGGGTGGGTGACTCTTCAGAGGATTGGTGTGAACTTGTTGGGGCAAAGGGCCTGTTTCCACACTGTAGGGAATCTAATCTAATCTTAGCTATACCCAAAAGCAGATTTACTGCATAGATGATGTTGGTGACCAGCACTTCACTGAAGCAAAAACTATTCCATTTTTCTTAGAATTCAGTTTTTTACATTTTTATTGGAACTTCATTTCAAACTCTATTCACTGACTACATAATGCATTGCTCCAAAACAGTCAATTTCCTTACAAAGGAACCTCAATTATCCAAAAAAGATGGGTGGGCACTATTTCATTTGGTTAATTGATTACTCTGTTAATTGATTCAATGCCTTTCCTCTGGGGCTCGGAGTTTTCTGTTAAGTCCGCTCCCCTTTAAGGAGACGAGGCAGCAGCACACAGCGCACAAGCCCCGCCCCCCCCCCGCCCCACACCGTCCAAAGCTCTGCACCCCCCACCCCGGTGCACCACCACCTCTCTCTGGGGCAGCCAGACTGGACACCAACAACAGGACTGCTGCTGTTGCCTTTTGGGGGGGCGGGGTGAGTCTCCAAATAGCGCACACGCACGCACATAAATACAAACCTTTTTACTGCAACTTTTTGACAAGTTCCACCTTTGCCCTGTAACAAGACGATGTTGGAGAGATTATCTGGGTAAGGGGGGTTTAAGAGTACACGCCTGTGTAGAACTCCAGGGAATGTGTGAGGGGAGAGAGGGAGGGCGGGAAGTCAGTCATTTGGAGACAGTACCTGGACTCCCATCAGTCCAGGTCTGTTCTTGGCAGCATTTCAGTAAGCTGAGTTCACTTTTAATCACTGTAAACAAAAGACACGATCAGTGTTGGAAACACGTCTGTGATGTAATGTTTCTAACGAGACCCCGAGATCTCCTTCGGATAATCCGATATTCGGATAATTGGTATTCAGGTATAAAAAGGTTCCTCTGTATTTCAATTGAAACCAGTTGAATGTCAAAGGGCTGTCATAATGTGCCACCCAATGCAAATAAAAATTTTCTAAATTTTAATTAATTGTCATTTTGTTATCAATTATTGTACCTTAGTTAGAAAATATCCAGTAATTTCTTTATCTTCAACATACGTAACAGCTACTAAAGTTTTGCTCGGCCTTACTTTAACTTACCAGTTTGCATTGATATCAATAGCTCAATGTCCATTCCATTACCTCTCCTATTATGCTTCTGACAACTGTACTTAGAGTCTGCGACCTTCTTAAGCAAAGTTTAAAACATGCTATTGCAAGTTATAGAAGAAATATAGCTCTATGTCAAAAGTTGAAGAAAATTCCATTACACGCTCTCTACTTATTATTTCTCAACTTAATCACATTTATTTTTCATAAATACAAACACACTAAAGGCAAGATGTTCTGTAGTGCTCCTAGTACAAGCATCATTCTTCATTCTCTTTTGCAAACCATTTCATGAATATATGTAATTTAAAGATTAGGGTTTCTAAAATCACAATGTAGTTTACTAATTGTCAAATAATTGGAATAATTTCTTTCCACTTTTAGGCAAAGTCGTTAAAGGCAGATCGTAGGATTTCATCATAGCGAAATATATTTACATTGATAAATTCTCATGTGCATTTTTTTTTAATACAGTGTTCACTTCACCAAGTATTATTATTAACAATTTTTTGTCTTAATGCATATTTCAAATGAGGTGTATAATTAGTTAGAGCCCAATCTGGTTTTCATCTATATGGCTGAATTATTAGCACATACCCTACTTCTATAAAAACTGTTGTATTTCTGTTTGGTATTTTAAAAATGTAAATATTCCACATGTGCTTTATTTTATGAATAAAATGCTTGCCTTTCATATAGGGTTTCATACAATGCAAAATGAATGCTTGGGAGGAGCACAATTAATGGAAGACAAACGATATACTATTTTGGGATCACAACATTTGACACACAACTTTCCCCATTTAGGTGAGAAACAGAAATCAAGATTGTTTACAGATCTTAAACTGCCTGCAGTGGGAAATAGACTGAAGTTAATATTTCCACATGGGTGAGCCATTAATTGACATGGAGATGGGTATTCATTCCAATTAAGGGTAGCAACAGGCTCTCCATCACCATTTCTGCTTCAGAGACGATCCCTTTGGCAGTACACAATAAATAACTTAGAGTGACTCAACATATCGTGCACTCATTTATTTTTAGTAAAGTTTTTAAAAAGTGATGAAAAGAGCACAGCAGGTCAGGCAGCATCCAAGGAGCAGGAAAATCAACGTTTCAGGCAGGATCCCTTCAACAAGAACTTCGATTTTCCTGCTCCTCGGATGCTGCCTGACCTGCTGTGCATTTCCAGCACCACTCTAATCTTAACTCTAATCTCCAGCAGCCGCAGTCCTCACTTTCGCCTAATGAAAAGAGCAGCCGGCCTTCACTGGGACGGTGGCAACAAGCCTTCTAAAGGTTGGCCTTTCTCAGTCATCTCATGTTCAGATCATCTTCGCAGCAGTTCCTCAGTCTAGCGTCACAAGCTCAAATGTCTTCAGATTCTTCATCAATGACTTACACTTCAACATAAGATCAGAGGTGGAGACATTTGCTAATGATTAGCACCATTCATAACCTCCCTGACACTGAAGCAGTCCTTTCAAGTCTATGGACAATCAGATTAGAATAGTTAGGCATTTGTTCTTGAACATCGCAGATTTAATCTGCTAAAGAGCCTTTTTCTGTGCTGGAGCTCTCTCTCACATCATGTCCTAATGTAGGAAAACCTGGATGATATTCAGGCCTGGACTGACAAATAGCAAGTAACATACGCCACACAAGTGAGACACAATATACATCTCCAAATAGAGCATATCCAACCATCACCATTGTGTTATCATCACTATCTTCCACTTCAACATTCTGGAGGCCACCATTGATCTGAAACCAAACTGGACTAGTCATATAAATACTGTGGGTACCAAAACAGATCAGAACTAAGAATGTTTCAGTGAATAACTGACCTCCTGATTCCCCAAAGCCTGTCCACGCGGCACAAGTTAGGAGTGTGATGGAATACTCCTCACTTGCCAGGATAAGTGCAGTTCTGAAGAACACTCAAGACACTTGACACCATCCAGGACAAAGCACACTGATTGATTGACATCACAAACAATTGTGCCTTTCACCAGCAATGTTCAGTAGCAATATTGTGCATCATTCACAGAATGCACTGCAGACATTCCCCAAGACTCCTTAAACAGCACTTTCCAAACCTACGATCACTTCCATCTAGAAGGGCAAAGGCAGTGGTTACATGGGAACACCAACACGGTTAAGTTCCTTGACAAGCCAGTCCTTACTTGGAAATAGGTTGCTGCTTCTTCAGCGTCGTTAAGTCAAAATCCTAGAACTCAGTCCCTAAGAGAATTGTGTATTTACTTGCTACAAACTGCAGTGGTTCAAGAATGCAGCTATCACCAATATTCCCTCTAATAATTTTTTTTTCTGTTGAATCTGAGGTCTGTGCATGGCAATGCTTCCTACAAGAGGAAACCAGTATGTCAGCACACCAATCGACATCTGCAGAGGTTGCGTGGCCATGTGATCATTCAGTTTAAGGGGATATTGGCTACCATCCTCTCAAGGGCAACTCGGGACATGCAATAAATGTGCACCTATCAATGCCTACATCCCATGAATAAATTTTTTTAAAATCTTCATTGTTGGATTATGCTACCATCATGCTAAAAATTTAAAATAGGTGACACATGATTTGTTGTTAAAACTTAGCTTGATATAAGTAACTTTGAAAGTTGAATTCTGAAGGATTTGGTAAAAGAGCTAACTGCCAACAATCATCTGCCACATTCTTCAGACACTTATTTGATGTTGCGGCATGATATACTAAAATGAAACTTCAAATTATCTGCCGGTTGTTGACATTCCAGTCCACAACATAATAAGAAGATAGCTTGTTCTTCATGGGAGTGGTTGAGAGTTTATTCCCAGGTGAAGTAATTATCTACAAATATTTGCATAGCATACAGAAAGGCATCTTTACAAAGGAAAAGACATTCGGGTTACCAGTCTCGACAAGTCCCCGAGAGTTTGTATTCATTTTGTTCATTGTCACGCGAGATTGTGCAATGCAAAAGGCTTGTGTCTTGCATGACATATAAAAAAAAATTCCAGGTCTTCAGATCAAATCAGTAAAAATCTGCATTTGAAATATAGGGACTGAATCATACCATATTTGGGAAAAATATCATTTTTGTCCAGTTTCACAGAAGGTTTCGTTCTATGAGGCTAGCAAGTTTGCTCACGTTATCATGTCAAACTTGTATTATTAACTACTTACCTGGCTCCTATTGTACTCCATTGGTCTAATGGAGGGCGGCACGGTGGCTTGCACTGCAGCCTCACAGCACCAGGGACCTGGGTTCAATTCCCACCTTGGGCGACTGTCTGTGTGGAGTTTGCATATTCTCCCCGTGTCTGCGTGGGTTTCCTCTGGATGCTCCGGTTTCCTCCCATAATCCAAAGATATGCAGGTCAGGTGATTTGGCTATGCTAAATTGCCCAAAGTGTTAGGTGCATTCGTAAATTTAGGGTGGGGGAGTGGGTCTCAGTGGGTTGCTCTTCAGAGGGTCGGCGTGGACTTGTTGCGCCGAAGGGCCTGTTTCCATACTGTAGGGAATCTAATGCGAGCCCAGTTCTCCTACTCACTGTAACTTGTTGTGCTTGGCACCACTGGAATATCCCAGGATCTCTGGTGCTGGCAACATCTTTGAAAGGTTATTGTGCATACAGTCAAACACTGTCAGTCCAGAACTGTACTGCACATTTGCCCCAGATATGGAAGATAAGGGAAAACTAGTGGTTTGTTTTGCAGACAGGGACCTGGACCAGGCTGATGCAGAGAAGGCTTACTCATTCCCTTCCATAAGATAGGTGTAGGAGACCACAACACGTCCAGATCAGTACAGTCTACCTGTCAATCTTTAGAACTTCCAAAGATCCAGGTTGATTGACTTGGTGTAGCATTGCCTGATAAAGCTAAGAAAATTGAGATAATTGATAATACTAGCAAGGCACTTGGATTTAAAGAAGATATGAGAGGTCAGTAACTCTGGATGGTGAACCATTGGAATCAGATGTTATTCAGTTATGGTTAAAATAGCTAGAAGCATAAGAGAAAATGAAGGAACTAGAGATAGCAGAAAAAGACAAAGGAAATGCAGAGAAAGATAAGGAAAGGGAAATGGAATTAAGAAGACAAGAAATGGATTTGAAAAAGCAGGAAATAGAAATGAGAAACTAGAATTAAAATTGCCAAAAGAAGAGAAAGCCAGGGAAAACTAATACAGGCTTAAATTATGCTGATGAAACAGCAGACATCAGATGCTGGTGTTTGCTTTGGTGTGGAGAATATAAATCATAATGTGAAGTTCAGAAATGTTTAAGGCTGCACAGGACCTATCACAATTTGAGGAAAAGAATGTGGCAATCTTCATGTTTGCCAAGAAATGACAAATGGTGTTTAATGTAGATAAGTATGAGATGTTGCATTTTGAAAAGTCAAATCAAGGTACGAGTTTCATGGTGAATAGAAGGGCCTTAAGGAGTGTAGTGGAACAGCGGGACCTTGGAGTTCAGGTTTACGGTTCTCTGAAAGTGGAGTCACATGTAGACAGGGCAGTGAAGGCAGCTTTTGGCACACTGGCCTTCAGTCAGGGCATTGAGTATAGAAGTTGAGAAGTTATGTTGCAGTTATACAGGACATTGGTAAGGCCACACTTGGAGTATTGTGTTCAGTTTTGGTCACCTTGTTATAGGAAGGATGTTATTACACTGGAAAGAGTACAGAAAACATTTACAAGGATGTTGCCTGGAGGTCAATGGTCTGAGTTATAGCAAGGGATTGGACAAGCTAGGTAAGCATTGTGTTCAATTTTGGTCACCTGGCTTTCGGAAGGATGTTATTAAACATTAAAGAGTGCAGAAGAAATTTACAAGGATGCTGCCAGGACTCAATGGTCTGAGTTATAGGAAAAGATCGGACAAGCTAAGACTTTTTTCTTTACAGCGTAAAAGACTGAGGGGAGATCTTACAGAAGTGGATAAGATCATGCGAGGTTTGGATAAGGTGAATGCACTGAGTTGTTTTCCCAGGGTTGGGGAATCAAAGACAAGAGGGCATCAGTTTAAGGTTAGAGGGGCAAGAATAAAAGGGAACCTGAGGGGCAACTTTTTTTTTTTTTTACACAGAGGGTGGTATATATATGGAATGAGCTGCCACGGGAGTGGTTGAGGTAGGTACATTACCAATGTTTAAAAGGCATTTAAACAAATACATGGAATGGCAAGGTTTAGAAGGATATGGGCCAAGTGCAGGGAAATGGGGTTAGTGTGGATTAACATTTTGGTCAGCATGGACCAGTTTGGGCAAAAGGGCCTGTTTCCATGCTGTAGGACTCTATGACTCATGTCATTTGAAAAATTAGCAAGACAAAGGAATTGGGAAAAGATGACTGGACATTGCTCATGCAGAATAAGTTGACAAGTAAAGCACAGGAGTTCCATTCTTCACAGTCAGAAAAAGTTTCACAGGATTGTGACTCTGTAAAGACAAGTTAGTGGCTAAGGCATATAGGCAAAGCTTCCTGAATTTAAGAAAAAAGCTGGAGTAAATCTATATTAAATTCAAAGGGGTTAAGCAAAGTAATTTTAGCATTAGAAGCTGAAACCATGTATGGAGAACTTAGACAGGTTGCTCTCTGAGAAGAATTTACAAAATGCACTGCATTTCATAATAAGAACCTACATCAAGAACTAACTGGTTGCAACTAATGAACAGGCAGCAAGAATGACAATTAAAAGCTATTTCATAAAACTACCTTTTTCTGTTGATCAAATTCAAAAGGGATAGAAATTGGGCGAGTGAAAAGAAGTAAAGCAGCCAAAGTAAAGTATGGGTAGCTGGGAATTCCCTAACCCTTCCTCAGATCAGAAAGGTATGTTCGGAGGGTCGAGGAGAAAGTCAGAAGTTGAGGTGTTTCCATTTCAATAAGGTGGGACATGCTTGTTCAGTATACTGGAAGTTACAAGGAAAACTCTTCAGAGTTAGAGCTGATAAAAAAAATGCCCACAAAGTAAACTCAAAAGGAAAATGCATACCTAAGAGGTAAACACTGCTGAGTGCAGAGGAAATACATAGGATAGTTGAGAAATATGAAGTGTTTTTGACGAAAGGGAATACAACCCATATGTCTTCAAAGGAAGCATCCAAACCATAGGTATAATCAAGAGATACATCAGTACGCAAACTCTCTTACTGGAGACAGATTAGGTTTCCATTTACCAGCACTTTGGTTTTGACAATGAAAGCCAAAGTGCTGGAAAATGGGATAGATGGAAAGTACATCCTGATTCTATTATACAAAGTTGAGTGACTTTTAATTGGACTAATGCTAGAAAGGATAATTAAGATAGAGTTGATTTACTTCTGGTGAATGATATACCAATAGTCAACGTTATAGCTTCATCTATAATCACAAAGTCCAATTGAGGCTGAAAACATGCAACAGTTGCGCGTACGGGCTCCAGCTATTTTGCCATCATGTGCAGTAACCAGAGCAGCAAAATCCTTCATCACAGATTGCAATAATACAGCACTTCACCTGATGAAGGAGCAGCATTCGGAAAGCTTGCGATTTCAAATAAACCTAGTGTCGTGTGACCTCTGAATAATATAAAAGCAAATGTTAGGAGAGCTGAAACTCTGTTTACGAATGAGGATAGTTCAAACAAAAATGTTTGGCATAACTTTGGTAATTGAGACTCAGGAATCAGATTCAGAGTTAAGTAAATTAGCACAGAGAGTTCACACTGAAACTGAGTATTATTATATTAGAAACAGTTCTGATAAAGAAGTGGAGACATCCTCACAGACCTGTGAGTGAAGAATGGATAGTTGCTCATCAGATAATGGTGCTGCCTGGATATTGTGAGGAAATATTGCAAATAGCACAGGAAATTCCTATGGCAAGATATATACAAATAAGGAAAATGCAGGCATCAATAAACAAATATTTTACTTGGCCAGGACTTCATAAAGGTGTAAAGTGGTTCTGTAAAACGTGTCATATATGTCAGATCGTACAAAAAACATCAATTAAACCAACAACTTTGGTATTTTTAGCAACTTTGAAGAACCTTTCAGATAAGTGTTAGTGGATTGTGTAGGACATAATTGAAAACTGCAATGTCCTTACAATTATGAATATTCCAATCTTATTTTCAGAAGCCATTCCTTTAAGGACAACTAGAGTTAGGATATTGGCAGAAAGTTTAACTGTTTCTCTTTATTCATTATGGGCCATTAGTTGAGGTACAATCTGATCTGGGTTCAAACTTTAAGTCCAAAGTTTGAGGACATCATTAGCATTTTGGGCCTAAAACGATTACATTAACTTTATCAATCAGGAAATACAGGGAGCTGTGGACAGGTACCATAAGAATCTCAAAACCACGATTAAGAAATAGTCACAAATACACAAGAATTGGAAAAAGGAATAGTTTTTTTTGCTATATTCTACCAGAGTTTCTCCAAATACATCTACTAGGTTTAGCCCATTTGAATTCGATTATCAGATTGTAGAAAGTATCAGTTATGTCACATTAACATATTGAAAAGGTTTCATCATAGGGAAGAGAATAAGGAGACATAAGACTGTCAAGTGGTAAGAGCACTTGAAGACGACAGAGAAGAGTTAGTGGTCATGAGACTAGAGGTCCATTAAGATTTATTAAGGAGAAGTTCTTGAACCAAAAAGATGAATCCTCAATGTTGGACGACGTGCTCATGTTTCTAGAAAGACCCACAGGAGCACGTAGGGTAGCACTGGAACATTTGAAAATTCCACAGGACAGAATAAAAGAATAGGCAGATATGCATTCAGCAACTAGAATGTTTCAAGTGGGAGATGAACCACTAGTATTGTTGCCTTTGCAAGGTATTAGTCATTTCTTCTAGAACGCAATAGTTATATTCCTGTACGATGCCATGCGATACAAAAATCGCACAATACAAACACTTAAAGTATTGATGATGTAATTGCATTATAGCCAACACATGCTTTAAATGTTCGTGTTTTAGAAACAGCATTCCCTATTTACCCAATCACATTACAGCTCATTCGTGTTAATAAAAGGCACGTCATAGCAGAACTGACTGTACTGCTGAACTTTGCTTTCAGAAATCTACATAAAGCCGTTAAGAGGGTTTGTAATATAATTTATCTGGTAAATACACCAGATTGTAGGAAGAATCAGTTATGTCACGTTAACATGTTGAAAAGGTTTCATCGTAGAGGAGAGAAGAAGGAGACATAAGACTGTCAAGTGGTAAGCATACTTGAAGATGACAGAGATAAGCGTTGTGGTAGGACGACAATTAGGTAGTTCTCAAAACAAACCTCCTACATTTTGACTAGCTAACATATAAACATTGAGTCAATTAGACTCTATGTTCTCATATTTATGGAAAGAAAAATGGGAGGATCTTGTAAGACTGAGGTGGTAAAAGATGATAGAACATAGAGCACAGAACAGTACAGCACACAAACAGATGCTAAATGCAAACGTAAACTTTGCTGATATATCTACTCCTACCACTTCCCCTTACAGCACATTGCACCTGACCAACCTATGTGTAAAAAAGTTTCCTCATACATCTCCCTTAAACTTTTCCCTTCTCAAATTAAACCAATGCCTCTAACATGTCATTTCCAGCCTGTGAAAAAAAGACTTTAACTACGGGTGGGATTAATGACCTGATTCCAGTTGTTTTAAATTTCTTTGCTCAAGTACCTTATTCACACCTCATCGTGCCACTTGATCATGTCTTCAATTCATTGAAATGATTCATCTGCATAAGATCATAAAATCACAGAATGAAACAGGTCAGGAAACTAATTAGCTTAATTTGTGTCCGGCTCCATGAAAGATAGCCATTTAGTTTCACTCACTCATTCACCAGAGTCCTTGCAGAGAAATTATTTTAGGCCTCTGACAAATGACTATGAGAGTGGAATTAAATGGCTATCTTACTGTAGAGATACATGTGTGTTTATTAGCTAAACATGATGTAGATGTAGGCGAGTCAGGACCAATAAAACGGTATCCTTATTAATTGGGTCTTTTGGCTAAGGTCAGTTCAAGGTAACAATAGTACCACTCGGCAGCAGGTTTGATGAAAACCTTAGGGTGACACATGGGAGAACAGCGCAAGTTCCAAAGGAAATAAAATCAAGTGAACAGTGGGCACAAACGAGGGCCCTTAACCAGTCATTCCATTTCCTTCTTACTCCTTCCTCTCCCTTCAGTGTTGTTTCACTTCATTCTCATCTTCCACTTCACCAGCCTTTATATGCAACACATTATCCATCATCATCTCTCCTTTCAGTACTCTGGAGGGACCATTCCCTCACTGATATGGTAGTCGTCTCCTTAGTCACCCTCAACAGAGCCTCCTTTTCTGGCAGAACCTTTCCACAATTGCAGGAAGTTGCAACACCTGCTCTTTTATGACCTTCCTTCTCGTTATCCAAGGCTCCATTCTTCAGGCAAAGCAGCAAATTCCTTATACTTGTTTTACTTTAACTGTGGTGACTGGTCACATGCTGTCTTCTCTACATTAGCAGGATAAACACAGAATGAGTGATCACTCAAAGGCATTGCCATTCTGTTTATCAGTATGATTCCTAGCTTTTAGTTGCTTATCATTTTCATTCTTCACCTCACTCTCATTGGAACACGATAGTCCAAGGTCAGAAATGCAATGAAGCCCAATGTAGGTTGGGGGGGGGGGGGGGGAGCATTTTTTTTTCTCATTAGGTGCTGTACAGATGTCAGTTGTTCACAATTCTGCTATTCACACCTCTAAATATTTTGTTTCTTCTTCCAGTATCACTCCTCGAGCAATACATTATCCATTCTTTTGCCACTTATGCTCACCAGTCTTCCAAACATATCACAGTCCATTTTTCTTCTTACTCTTCTCCATTTCACCAGCTTAAAACCAAATACATTTCTAACTTTATCCAATTCTGATAAAATGGTAAAATGATCTGAACATCATTTCTCTCTCCAGGATGTTGTGTGACTAGTTAAATATTAAGCATTTGGCTTGACTTCCAGATTTCCAATATTTGCAGTACTTTTACTTTTGTAATGTCATTTATCTGATTTTGCTGACAATAATTAAGATAAGTCATTGCTGATATGCCTGGCTTGACTTTGTAAAGGTAAAATGGGATTCGACTAAGGGAATGAGTGTTCTCCAGATAGATTTATGATCTGTTTTACCATACTTTAACAGGGAAATCTTATGGCAATTTCTGGTCTGAATTACCTAGAGTTGGACTAGATTGGAGATGTTTAACATCATGCTCATAAAACAAATAGTTTTCTGTACAGATGAAAGTTACAACTCATTTCATCATAAGTAAAATTGCTACTGATTATAGCAGTAAGACAAAGGTTATAAAGTCATCAGATTCATTGGCCGGTTGTACAAATGGGAAAAGTGAGGCAACAGTTTACTGTTCAGTGAGGTCTACTAGAACAGGATTGGGAGGGTTTGGGAGCAAGGGGGAAGGAGAGGAGTGTGTTAGTACAGAGCAAAGGCTAGGGATCAAAGATGCCTGCCAGCAAAGCACAGAAATACAGGAGTGTCAACCAGCCTGTTAAAGCATACAAATGATGGGATGCTTCCAACGTGACACCTGAAAGAACAGCATTAGGGCCCAACTTCAAACTTACAATGACCTGATTGATCGATGAATTGCTCGTAACCAACCAAATAATAGACCTGAACCAGAATTCAAGGTTAAAGAAGCCAACTTGCACATATTTCATATCAGATGCCAGTTATTTTACGAAAGACACCAGAACAAATTATTAATAAAGAGCAGAATTACTTTATTAAATTCAAAACAAGCAAAAAAAATTGCCTTTGACACTAACATCATTTCACTTGAAGAACTTTTTAGGTATCTCAAATGCTGCCCTTCAGCCAGATGAAAGATTAAGTGCCATAATTTACTTCATATGCACAAAGAGTAATCAAAAATTAATACCAACTTGCACTCAATTATTCCTTATTCTTTGTAATAAATGTACATGTAATGAAAGCTGGGCTAAGAGTGTTAAACATATTTCATAAGCAACTTTTAGCTTAACAGGGAGACTTCTATTCCAATGGAAGGAAAACAATCATAGGCCACAACTCTTCCCAAAAAAAAAGCCATCCAATTTGATGGTGAAATGTTGCTGCAATTTACAAACAGGAGTGCTGAAATCCACACAAGTACATCAGTAAGTCAGGAGACCAGTCTCTTGAAGGAAAGGAATAGTGAACAGCTTTGATAATAAATGTTCACCCTAGAGAAATTGTAGGCTTATATATAGAAACACTCACTCATTTGCTAAAATGTTTACAACTATTTTTATTCAATGCTGTGTGCTTCTTAAATGTTCTATAGTCGATGATTTCGCCAAACAAAACAATAGAAAACTTATGTACTGCTTTGTGTTAAATTCTTGACTTTATCCATATTGTGCTCAATTGCTCCACTTAGAAATTGCAACCAGCTGTTCTCAGATTCAGGGCACATGTGACTAGATCTAAACAAAGAAAATAAAACAGCACTTGAAACAGCAGTATTATACAATGCAGACTGCTTATTTTGTCAGTTCCAAAAAACGACAATTAAAACAGTTTGATAATTACATTGTAGAAACACATTAATGATGAATATTTAACTTTTTCAAGTCAAAAGTAATTTGACTTATGGTGTTTTTATACTGAAGCTATTCATCCCAGATTAGTTCTTTCTTAGAAATCCAATTCTTCAGCTCTGAGTAGAGTTCTGCGTGCAAGTGGCTAAATGTGGATACGCAGAGCTTCTCACAGAATAACTTACAAGAGCACAAGACAGAATCTATGCTGTAACAACTTAAAATGAATTGCAGTTTGATTCATAGTCTACAGGATATTTATAAGTATCTTTCATTCCTGGCTTAACATTACATTCACTGTCAAGAACTGTATGAAGGGACACTTGGTTATGCAAATACATGAAGTAGGGCACACAATATAATTATTAAATAGTAATTTGACACTTTTTAAGGCTTCTTAGATTTAATAGTTGAGAATTATGTGTTCAGTACAATAGAAGCATAGACTACATCTTTTTTCCATAATAACTATGAAGATATGCTGTCTTGCATTTGAGATTCTTATCCAAATGAGGAAATCATTACCTCAGCGATTTCAAATTTTCCTGCTCCGAGCTGTTTTTCGTCGACATTTCAAAAACTGTTCTCTCTTTGCTGCCTGCCTTCCCCTCTTGCAGTCTCCACCTCCCCTTTCTGGCAGCCTGTCACCACTTTATCAGCCTCCTCTTAATCCCCTATTGTTTGCAGCCTCCCATTTCCCCCCTCCAATTTCCACACACACTCTTGTGGCCCTCCCCTTGCAGCTTTCTCACACTTTTCTGCAGGCTCCACTCCCCACTCACCTCACATACAGCCCCCGTCACCCAAGCATTCTACTTGCTACCTCTCTTACCTTCCAACACCCTTGCAGTTTTACCCTCCACCACCACTTGCAGCCTCTCCCTCTCTCATCTGCTGCAAGAGCATGAAGATATTCCCACTTCTCCCAAACTCCACTTAAATCCTTCCTCACCTCTTGCTCTTCCATCAATTTTTGTTTTAATTTCAAATTGCCAGCATCTGTCCTGCTTTGTTTTGTATTCATACTTTACCTAATCAGCCTTCTCTACTGCACCATATTGAAAACAAAGTAGGTGAAACGGCACAGCAGTGAGCTAAAACATGTGGGCTGTCAGTGCATACTTCCCCACATCTCCAACTCCCCCAAAGTAAAATAACATTCTTCTGACCTTATCAAAAATTTCAGTCATTAGGAACTACATAATTCAGGACAAAACAAGAGAGACCTCATAACCTTTCGTTGTTTGATATGGTGTGTTATCTCTACACACTTTTTTTTGTTTAATGCTTCTCATCATGTATGTGTTAAGCAGACTACAGGCTGAAGAGCCCAAATCGCAAGATAAATTTTCTGGTCCCTGAAATTCTTTCATCTTCACTTTGCCTTTTTCACCCACTCTGGCTCTACTACTACAACACTCTGGAACCCTAAACTATGCTACGTAGGAACAGAAGTAGGCTAATCAGCTCCTTGAGCTTCTTCCACGATTCAGAGATCATGGCTACTCTGTGGCCTCACCTGCCTTTAGCCCATACAAAAGGAAAACCTCAGATTTAAAATGATTTAACAACAGAATGTTTTGTCCTTAATAGGTGAATTTCACAAATGTTGTGTATTTCTAAGCTTATGTTATCTGGATTACCATTATTACAAGCAATTCATCTCCCCTCTTTCAAAAGATTCCCAATTCTTTGTACACATTTTTGCCTTTATCTCCCCAATTTGATGTCAAATACCATAGAAATTATTCAGAGATATTTCTTTACAATATAATGAGCTCTGTAGAGCGAGTATTGTGAATGCTCAAGATCTGCAGTGTTGGAAAGCATCCATACAAAGTCCTAGGGCAATCAGCACAGATTCCCCACAGCTTCTGACACACCTAATGGGTAGTCTCAGCATATTCTGTTCTAACTGTAGAAAGGTAACTTGTTGACCTGGAGGTTGTGAGATTACAAGCAAGACACTGGCAGACAGAAGAATTGGATCTTACCGTCAGAATTTAGGGATCTAGGATTTAGGTCAGAAAACAGCCAACTTTAAAGCTTTATAAATAAGGACATTAAGTACAAGACCAGGGACATTATTTTAAACTTGCATAAAACTCTGGTTCAGCTTCAACTGTAATATGGTTTCCAGGTCTAAGCACCAGGCTTTGGGAAGGATGTAAAGGTGTTGTTGTGACGACAGTAATGGCTGGGGTAAAGTGTAGTGGAGACATTTACAACAGCAGTTCCAGAGCTGAGGAACTTCAGTTGGATAGATAGATGGATAGATAGGACAATGTATGAAGGATGCTGAAAAAAATGTTTCAAAGGAGATTTACTAGAAACATTCAAAATTATGAGGTGTGGACAGTATAGCGAGCTGGCAGAAGGATCAAAAGTGATAAGGCACAGTTTTAAAGGAAACTGTAAAGGGTGTAGTGGCAAAACCTCTTTACGAAGAGTGGTTAAGATCTGGAACATATTGCCTTACAGTGTGGTGAAGATAGGTTCAACTGGGGAATTCAAAAAGGCAACTGGTTCAGCATTTGAAAAGGAACATGTGCAGCGTTGAGAGGGGGGCAGGGGAGTGGCACCAAGGAAATGCCTCCTGCACAGAATACAAGCACGATAGGCTAAACAGCTGCTTTCTGGGTATAGTCATTCTGGGGCAAAAATATTCCTAGCAATTTAGAATACAATTATCAGGTGAACACAAAGCAAACAGGATCTAATAAAGATGTGCACTGCATCTTTAAAATTCTGATTTTTTAAAAATTAAGAATGATAACAATTTAGCTCACAAATTTCTTGATTGTCATGTTCAAATACAGAAGACTTGAATGAACTGTTCACCTCAATACACCCCTTTTACATTTACAGGAACATCCTATTTATGATAATCTACACCCATGTGGGAATTCTCATAATATTTTCAAAATGCATGGGAGGGAATGGTGACAGGAACTCAAATTGTTAACCAGCCAACATTTCATTCTGGAATCAAGGCATTCCATTTCATAGCACACCGAGAAAGGGAGGGAGCTGTACAATTGGGACTGGCTGCCGTTGAAGGGTCCAAGGCCCAAGTGGAAAGTATAATTAGAGTGGTAAAAATGACAACAAATAAACACATGAACTAACATTGGTCACAAAGAGAATTTTTTAAACTGTCTCAAGATTTGAAAAATTACAATTAGATTTCAGATCACAGTGCTCAAGTGAAAACAAAAAGTTGTGTTATAACCCAAATGTCGGTATGCCTTCAAGAGACATGTTCATAATATAATTTCCACATCATATGGGTGGCACGGTGGCACAGTGGTTAGCACTGCTGCCTCACCGCACCAGAGACCCGGGTTCGATTCCCACCTCGGGCAACGGTCTGTGTGGAGTTTGCACATTCTCCCAGTGTCTGCGTGGGTTTCCTCCCACAGTCCAAAGATGTGCAGGCTAGGTGAATTGGCCATGCTAAAATTGCCCACAGTGTTAGGTGTAGGGAAATGGGTCTGGGTGGGTTGCTCTTCAGAGGGTCATGTGGACTTGTTGGGCCGAAGGGCCTGTTTCCACACTAAGTAATCTAATCTAATTATAGCATACAAACAGAAGACATAAATATCTCATATTCATTTTACCTCTGATCACTTAAAGCATGATACTCTATTGGAAGTGTGCTTCTGTTGTCGTTCATAGCTTAATATTAGCCATTGGCTATATTGACACTTGTGTGCCTAAAGAATGAGATGCTCGTACATAGCAGTTAGTTGTAATAAATGCCTGCTTGATTCTTCAATATCACGATGTCTATGCCAAATTTCTTATTTTAGCGGTGATAACATAAGCATCAGGTAAAATACCCTGCTGGAGACAAACTCATTCCACTAAAATAACAAAAGTTAATGATTAGATCATTTATTCTTGCAAACAGCCGGTGAGGACACAACAGGCCTAAAGTCCTCTGCTGTGCCTAATCATTTCTATGACAGAAAGACCCTAGCAATTTACGCCACTTACTAATTGTTACATGAACTGTACACAAAACAAAGTAAATGAGCATGTAGCATAGATTGAAATTAGTGGGTATAATACTGGGGGCATCACAGATGTGGCAGCAAGGAGATCAAGGCTGAGAACTAAATATCCAAAGAAATGCACCCTATTCAAAGGGCAGGCGGATGGGCAGAGAGGTCAGGGATGACTCGTTAATAAGAAATGAAATTAAATCAATAGCAACAAGTAATAGAAGGTCAGAAAGTGAAGGATCTGTGTGGGTAGAGTGGAGGATCTGCAAAAAGGACCCTGATCATAGTTACGTACAGGTCTCCTAGCAGTAGTCAGGATGTGGAGAAGAAAATAAATTAGGAGCTAGAAAAGGCACTATTACAATAATCATGGGGGGACTGGCAGACTGAGAAAATCAGGTTGGTAGCAGATTCCAAGAAAAGGAATTTGTGGAATGTCTACAAGACTTTCTTTGATGCAGCTTGGCATAGAGCCCAACAGAGAACATGCAATTCTACATTTGGTGACATGTAATGAAGCAGACCTGATTAGGGAGCTTAAGGTGAACGAACTGAAGGGAGCAGAGACCACAACGTGATAGTACTCACCCTGCAGTTTGAAAGGCAAGAGCTAGAATCGGATGTAACAGCTTTATATTTGAGTAGAGCTAACTACAAAGGCATGAGAGAGGAGCTGGTCAGAATTAAGTGAAAGGAAAGTTTAGCAGAGAAGATGGTGGAGCAACAATGGCAAGTGTTTCTATGGGTTATTCAGAGGCACAGCACAAATTCACACCAAGGAAAAAGAAATAAGAGAAGTCAGGAACAGCATAGAAATAAAAGGGCAAACAAACAATGTGGTGAAGATTAGTGGGAAGCTTTCAAAAACCATCAGAGGATAACTACAAAACGAATAAGAGGGGAGAAGATGAAATAATAAGTTAAGCTAGCTAGTCATACATATGAAGAATTCAAAAGTTTTTTTTGATTTATGAAAGGTAAGTGGAAGAACATTGGAACACTGGAAAATGTAGCTGGAGAAATAGTAATAGGAAGCAAAGAAATGGCAAAGGAATTGAATAGGTACTTTGCATCAGTCTTCATGGTGGAAGACACCAGTGGCATACCAGAACTTTAAGAGGATAGTGGTGAGTGTAGTGGCCATTACTAAGGAGGCAGTATTGGGGAAGTAAGGACAAGCCAGGAAACTATAGACCTGTGAGCCTGACGTTGGTGGTGGGCAAGTTGTTGGAGAGAAACCTAAGGGACAGAATGTACATGTAATTGGAAAGACAAGGACTGATTAGGGATAGTCAACACGGCTTTGTGCGTGGGAAATCATGTCTCACAAACTTGATTGAGTTTTTTTTGAAGAAGTAACAAAGAGGATTGATGAGGGCAGAGTGGTAGATGTGATCTATATGGATTTCAGTAAAGCGTTCGACAAGGTTCCCCATGGAAGACTGTATAGCAAGATTAGATCTCATGGAATACAGGGAGAACTTGTCATTTGGATACAGAACTGGCTCAGAGGTAGAAGACAGAGGGTGGTGGTGGAGGGGTTGTTTTTCAGACTGGAGACCGGTGACCAGTGGAGTGCCACAACGATCGGTGCTGGGTCCTCTATTTTTGGTCATTTATATAAATGATTTGGATGTATGCATAACAGGTATAGTTAGTAAGTTTGCAGATGACACCAAAATTGGAGGTGTAGTGTACAGCAAGCAAGGTTACCTCAGATTACAACAGGATCTTGATCAGATGGGCCAATGGGCCGAGAAGTAGCAGATGAAGTTTAATTCAGATAAATGCGAGGTGCTGCATTTTGGGAAATTAAAACTTAGCAGGACTTAGATACTTGATGGTAAGGTCCTAGGGAGTGTTGCTGAACAAAGAGACCTTGGAGTGCACATTCATAGCTCCTCGAAAGTGGAGTCGCAGGTAGATAGGATAGTGAAGGCAGTGTTTGGTGTGCTTTCCTTTATTGGTCAGAGTATTGAGTACAGGAGTTGGGACGTCATGTTGCGGCTGCACAGGACATTGGTTAGGCCACTGTGGGAATATTGCGTGCAATTCTGGTCTCCTTGTTGTGAAACTTGAAAAGGTTCAGAAAAGATTTACAAGGATCTTGCCAGGGTTGAAGGATTTGAGCTATAGGGAGAGGCTGAACAGGTTGTGGCTGTTTTCCCTGGAGCGTCAGAGGCTGAGGGGTGTCCTTACAGAAGTTAACAAAATTATGAGGGGCATGGATAGGATAAACAGACAAAGTCTTTTCCCTGGGGTGGGGATTCCAGGACTAGAGGGCATAGGTTTAGAGTGAGAGAAGAAAGATATAAAAGGGACCTCAGGGGCAACGTTTTCACGCAGAGGGTGGTACGTGTATGGAATGAGCTGCCAGAGGAAATAGTGGAGGCTGGTACAATTGCAACAGTTAAAAGGCACTGGGATGGGTATATGAATAGGAAGGATTTGGAGGGATATGGGCTGGGTGCTGACAAGTAGGACTAGATTGGGTTAGGATATCTGATCAGCATGGGCAGGTTGGACCGAAAGGTCTGTTTCCATGCTGTACATCTCTATGTCTATGTCTATGTCTGAAGATGGATAAATCCCCTGGACTGGATGGACTACATCTCAGAGTTCGGAAGGAAATAGTTGAGGAGATTTAGAGATGTTGGCGTTGATTCTTTCGGTAACACTGGCGTCTGGGAGGATCCCAAGAGGACTGGAAAATGGACAATGTTACACACCTGTTTAAAGGAGGGAGGCAGAAGATGGGAAATTATGGACCAGTTAGCTGGACCTCGGTCATTAGTAATATTTTAACATCCATTAACATAGATTTCCAGTGCGAGCAGCAGCGAAGGTAAGACCGTTTGGTTTTAAAAGTACTTACCGGTAGCGGGCAGCGGTGAGATTGCAAAGTACTTGGAACTGCACAGTAAAAATGGGCTGAGTTAGCACAGCTTTGTCAGAGATGTCATGTCTGATAAATCCAATAGAATTATTTGGAGTAACAAGCATGATAGGTAAAGGAGCCACTGGACATAACTTATTCAGATTTCCAGAAGACTTTGGCAAAGTGCCGTGCAGGAGGCCACTAAGTAAGCTAAGAGCCCATGATGTTAAGGGCAAGGTACTGGCAGAAAGTAGAGAGCGGAGATAAAGTGATCTTTTTCAGGATCGCAGCGGTGACTAGGAGTTCTGCAGGGAGCAGTGTTGGGACTGCAACTATTCATATTATACATTAAGGAACTAGATGAAGGAACTGAGGGCATGGTTGCTAAGTTTGCAAATGACACAAAGATAGGTGCAAGGACAGGAAGTGCTGAGGAGGCAGGGAAGCTGCAGAAGGACTTCAACAGACTAGGACAGAGGGTAACAAAGTGGCAGATGAAAAGCAATGTGGGAAAGTGTGAGGGTTATGCACTTTGGTAGGAAGAAGAGAGACAATGACTATTTTCTAAATGGGAAAAAGCTTTGGGAATCTGAAGCACAAAGGAACTTAGAAGTCCTAGCTCAGGATTCTCTCAAGATTAACATGCAGGTCCAGTTGGCAGTTAGGAAGGCAAATGCAATGTTGGCATTCAATTTGAGGGGGCTACAATCTAACTGCAGGGATGCTCTGCTGAAGCTTCACAAGGTTCTGATCAGACTGCATTTGGAATACTGCGAGCAATTTTGGACCCTGTATCTCAGGAAGGATATGCTGGCTTTGGAGGGGCCAGAGAAGGTTCAAAAGAAAAACAGGAAGAATTAAGTGCTTGTCATATGAGGAGCGATTGAGGGTTCTGGGTCTATACTCAATGGAGTTCAGAAGGATTGGGGCGGTGGTGGGGAATTCTCATTCAAACTTACAGAATACTGATGGGTCTGGATAAAGTGGACATGGAGAAGATGTTTCCAATAGTATGTGACTAGAATCGGAGGGCACAGCTCAGGGTCAAGGGATGATTCTTTAGAACGGTTATCAGGAGGGATTTCTTCAGCCAGAAGGTGGTGACTGTGGAACTCATTACCACAGAAGGCTGTGGAGGGCAAGTCATACAGTGTATTTAAGACAGAGACAGATGGGTTCTTGATTAGCATGGGGATCAAAGGTTACAGGGATAAGGCAGGAGAATGAGGTTGAGAAACATATCAGACATGGGCCAAATGGCTCGATTCTGCTCCTATATCTTACAGTCCAACACATAACAAACATGATCATAAAAATGATGCATACGGCCCCAATTTTAAAAAAAAGCTATGCTAAATGATATGAGGAAGTCATAAGGATAGGTTAGCTTCACTTGCCCAAATAAGAGAGTCTCTACACTCAAAGAAAATAAATAAATTCATTAATTTGGAAATTTAAATATAACTGAAGTGAGTAGGCATAACTGTGGAAATTATTTTGGACAAGAAAGGGATAATGGGTACGTTTTAAAAATCATGTAAAGAATAATGGAAGTTCAGAAAGATGTCATCACAGCGATCATTAAAACAAAACAAAGTAAAATTCTTTTTGGCATTTTGGCCTTTAAATCTAGGGCTAGAATATAAAGGAGAAATGTTTGCTACAACTGTATAAAGTCCTTACTGGATCACATTTGGAGCAGTGTGTAAAATTCTGCGCATCACATCGGAGAAAAATTATACTAGCTTTAGAAGAAGCCTAACAGAGATACACTAACATGTTACCATGGTTCCAAGATTAGATAAACTCAATTTGTACTCTGTGGAATATAGAGAATCAAATGGTGATTTGACTGGCTGGATAGAGACCAGCTTTTTTTCCTATTGACAGGGAGAATGTAGGTTACAAAAAGGCATAACTTTAAAATCAGGGCCAAAACCTTCAGGGAAGGGCTGGCAAACATAATTTTACTGACAGGTGGTTGAGATACAGATCTCACACCCACAGAAATAGTAAATTGTTGCTTAATCAGTAATTTGATCAAGCAAAAAAAAATCGAAACTCAGAACACCAAAAGTTATATGATTTGAGGTGACACTTTAATACTGGTGTTTAAGTTGTTAAAATATTGTCTGAAATTTCACAATATGCCAAAATAAATGGAGCTGGAATATAAATTAATGATCATTCATTTCAACAAATGGTGGAGAAAGCCTAAGGTACTAATCAGGCACATTTCCCTTTCAAATCAATAGGAGGGTGTTAGGCCAGGATTTAGACAAGTGACACTGTCGCCACCTAGTGACAGACAGTGCACAATTGAACAGAGGAATGCCTATTCCAGAACTCGAGGGGGACACTCTTAAACTAAGTTCTTACATTTAAAACAGAGAAGACAAGGTCTTGTTCTGCTCTGAGGGTCACAAGTCTTTGGAACTCTCTACTCCACAGACTGAAGGAGATGGGATCATTTGAATACTTTTAAGGCAGAGGTAGACAATTTCTTGACTAACGGATGAGGAGAATGTGGAGTTTAGACTACAGTCAATTCAGCAACAACCTTACTGAATAGCAGAGCAGGATAGAGGGAACAAATGGTTCACTTCTGCTCCTAATTCATATGTACATAGAAAGCATTTAATTTTATCTTTACACTTTGCATTAGATCTCTATCCCTTGCAAAGATGTAGAGTGGTGAGAGTATGGAGTGAACAGCCAAAGGAAGGGGTGGATGCAGATATAGTTACAACATTAAAAGACAACATTTCACTAAGTACATGAATAGGAAAGGCTTGGAGGTATATGGGCCAAATACAGGCAGGTGGGACTAGTTTAGTTTGGGAACATAGTCAGCATGAACTAGTTGGACCAACGGGTCTGTTTCCAATGCTGTGTGACTCTGTTTAGAGCATAGCTCATGTTTGAAGGCAAATGTGAAAGTGCAATAGATAGTCTTCAGATATTAAAAGAAAAATATACAGTATGTACACTGCAATGTGTTTTAGAAATAAAAATTAAAAACCAAGAAATGCAAAAAGAAAATATTTTAGGTTTTCTCAGCAGATCATTTAACTCACTTGGTTATTTCCAGAACTTTGTTCAAGACCATAGCAACATTTGCAGCCTGAAACACAATAATACTTTAATTATTTCAAAGTAATTCAGATAAGAACATTTTGACAATATTCAAATAGTAAATCTGTGACTTTCTACTGGTGAGCAGAAGTGATCAAATATATCACGCACGGTAATTGTGGCCAACACATGGCAGTTTGAAAGTTCTCTTAGGGGTCTACAGGCCAGAAGAAAATAGCAGAAACCAAAAAATTAGTTGATCACAACTTTTGCTTCAAGAAAAAACTGAAGGAATGAACCTGTCTGATTGAGTCAGTGGCCTTTGCACCGAACATTTTGTTTTAATGACGTTTGGATGTCTAACACATGGATAAAAAGTTGAGCTGGAAAAAGCAAAACAGGTCAAGCAGCATCAGAGGAGAAGGGGAGTCAATGATTCAGGTCAGAACCTTTCCTCAGGACCTTACACATGGCTATATATCAAGATATGCTACAACAAAATGCTGCTTAAATCAGTTCATCAGCATTCCTTCCTATCTATATAGTGCCATGCCTAAAATTTCCAGACTACACATCCAGGTCACCCCAGCAGTGATTTAATAGAGACAAACCGCTTTTTCAAAAAAGAGAAATACTGAAAAAAAAACAGATGGTGGGTGACAGAGGCCAACCTGTGCATTTGTTAGCAGGCACACAGCATATTGCTTCATTGTCTAGAAATGACCTAATTAAAGAAACAAGAAATAAACAGATTCCACCACAAATCTATTTTTACACCCAATGAGGTATGAGGGAATAAGTTGAGGACAAAAACATTCTAATTTTGTATTTCTGTACAAATCTACACTGAGCACTCCTGGAATCAAGTTCCATCATACCATTAAACAAAATACAAAAGAAACAAACAGTGCCATCTTGCCATTCCTACATTCTGCTTGAATCAAGACAAGCATAGTACAGTGCAACACTGCTGAATGCTTTTCAAGGCAAATACTCACATTTGTTCGCACAGTCAGGTAATCCATTGGAGGGTAAAGACTCAAGACCAATTCATCAACACTAGAAGAGGTAAGCAATACATTTACCAACAACGCCTATAAACCTATCATGGCTTGTAAGGTTAGTACAGTATTCAAGTCAGGCAAGATTAATACAATGAATCCCTTGTCTACAAACACATTATGTTTCTGTAAATATGCATAAAATTTATTAGGAATCCATTAAAAAGAACTTTTATTTTTGTAGTGTCCAAAGCAATTTATGGATGAAATAGTATTTTTGAACTGTAATAAATGTTATTCCAGCAAATGTCAGCTAATTTGCAAACCACATTGAACTAAATGATCGATAACCACTTTTAGCCTTGTTATTTTAGGAATGATGTTGGGCATGGCAACCCAAGAAATCTCCTTACACTTTCTCAAATAATGTCATGGGATCTTGTCCACTATCAGAGTCTCTGCTTTAACATCTCCCACCAAAGGTGGCAGCTCGGATAATGTAGATCCCTATTGCCTAATGATAGCTCAAGCTGGAATTGTTCACACGAGCTAATATTTGATTAAAAGGAAAATAAAACTCAAGTTCAAACCCAACCCAACCCAACCATATTTGCCTATCCCACAGATGTGGAAGATCTGTCGCAGACAGGTTTGCATTTTATAGTAATACCACAACTCACCTGGGGCTAATTTCACTGGTAATGTCGCCCAAATCATCCAACTGCGTTATGTGTTGTAAGTTGTCTACCTTCCCATGAGTTTTCATTGCTCCAGAGACCTTTTTCAAACAGGCTTTGGCTGCTTTTACTAGTCCCAAGCAAGGAGCTATGATTTGCTTGTCCACTTCTGACCAGTAAGTGTCCCGATTTTCTCGAGAATCGGCATCATCAAAAATGTCACTGAATGGATCGGGATTGTCTGCGTTCTGAGCCTGCCAAATACATGCAACTTATTATTACACAGCTTCGACAGAATTTATTTACCACTATCTTAAAACAGCTCAGTAGAGTCAGCTCTTACAAATATCAGGTCAGTCTTAGACAGTGCCTCTGTTCCAGCATTGAAAGCTTAAATTTAACTTCTTTAGAAGTCAATCACTGGACCTAAAACATTGACTCTGATTTCTTTCCACAGATACTGTCAAAGTTTGAGATTTTCCAGAAATGTATTTTTGTTTCAAACTTCCAGCATCCAGTTCATGGTTTTCAACGACATGCTTGGGTCAACCGTTTTTGATATGGAATATGTCCCTCAAGTTACCACTTCTGGTGACAGGCTAATCAGACACAAACAAGTTTTTTTGTCTGCCTCAGACATCACTAGGTGTGAGAAAAGAAGAGGAAAGTTGTTTTCCGAGCCTCTGGTCTTTGTACTTCTGGTTCAAGTCCTTATTGGCTGATTTTAGCTGAAAGTGAACATCATTTTAGATGCCACTTTTTCATTCAGTTAGTTTGTAAAGAGAAGAAAACACACTGACCAGCCTTTTAATTATTACCAAGTTTCCATTTTTCTACCTCTCTCTAATCTCAGATTATACAATAAGCAAAGGCTCAGTAAAGAATGTGCAGTGATGTGGCACAATTGGAAAAGTTTTCAAGACATCTGAATGTACACATGAAAAATAAAACTGAAGCATTGAGAGATTAAATAAGAACAGAAAATGCCAGAATATTCAGCTAATCGGGTACTATTTGCAACCACTACCTTTCATGAGAACAGTGATTTACATTTCCACCAAGTGGTCAAAATGGGAAGCACAGTGTTCAATTTTTCTTTGGTCAAACTATTTAAGAACATATTGATTTGCTTTCCACATTTTTTCATAAAAATGATAGCAGCTAATTTGCCCCACTTCAGATGCCACAGAACCACTCTGATCAATGTTAACACCTTGCCCAATGTCGTACATGTGACAAATAAAAACAGAAAATGCTGGAAGTACTCAGGCAACATGTGTGGCGAGAAAAATATTCAAATTTCAAATCAATGACCTTTCATCAGAAAGAAGAGAAGTTGAAAATAAGATAGACTTGAAACAAATGGAAATTAGGGAACCTGGGTAAAGAACAAATGGGAAAATGTGTGATAAGGTGATAGAATCAGATCACCAAACCATACTTAACTGTATTTTCACATTTGGATCGTCAAAGAAAATATTTAAAATGGAATCTCCATTTAAACAAGTTACTTTTTAAAAGCACTTTTATTAGTATTTTGGTATTTTTTGTTTAAAAAGGTGCACTGCGCTCTGTGCTACTTTGGATGAAATTTCCTACCCCACAATGTAAACTGTGAAGATGATTGCAACAAACTGGTAAATTAAGAAACCGTAGTCACATGCAATTTCACACAAATTAATGGAAAGAATGAGCAACAATAACATAACCAAAATCATGTAGTTTTAAAGGGAATGCAAAGACAAAGCTACTTGAACAGAGAGGATGAGTTGAGACAGTTACATAGCTTTTGACAGATTATGCAAGGAGAAACTGATTCAGTGGGCTGAAGGGTCAGTAATTAGAGGACACATTTTTGAAGGCAATTGGCAAAAAAGCCAGAGGTACAATGTGCAGACACTTCATTCCACAGCATGGTTTGATTTGAAGCGAAGTCCTAGCTTCAATAGTGACTTACAAAGGGAATTTGTTAATCATTAGAAGAGACGAGTACAGACCAAAGGAAAAGGGCAGGGATACAGGACTAATTGAGAGCTTTATTCAGAACAAATACAGGCAGATTAGCATCTAAATATATTTCCAAACTTGCAGATGGTACAAAACTAAGCAGCATTCTGTGTTGTGAAGAGGATGTAAAACAGCGTTAGGAAGATTTGGACACGCTTAATCAGTGGGCAAGAACATGGCAGATAGAAGATAATCTAGAAAAATGTAAGGTCATCCACATTCTTTTGGAGGAGCACATGCAACATATACCTTGAATGGCAAGAGGTTGGAAATTGCAGATGTTAAAAGAGACCAGAGTGTCTTTATGAATAAGAAAGTGAAGGCTAACATGCAGGTGCAGCAAGCTATTAGGAAAGCTAATGGAATGTTAGCCTTTAATACAAGAGGATTGGAGTACAGGAGCAGTGAAACCTTGCTTCAATTGCATAGGAGCTTGGTCAGATCGTAGCTGGAGTATTGTAGGCGACTCGGTCTCTATGTAAGAGAGGGTGTCACAGCCATAGAAAGAATACAAAGGAAATTCACCAGATTTTTTCCCAGGGTGGTGAGTGCTGTCCTATGAAGACAGATGAGGACAACTGAGCCTGTAGTCTCTGGAGTTTCCAAGAAGGAGAGGTGATCGCATTGAAACCTACCAAATATTTAACAAGATAGAAAGTGTAGGTGAGGTTTCCCCATGTGGGGTGTCAATAACTAGGAGCCACGAGTTAAACATAAGGCAGGTGTCATTCAGGAGCAGGTTGCGAGAGGGTTAGGAAGTTTTGGAATTCTCTGTCCCATAGGGCTGTGGAAACTTATTTCAGCATGGTTAAGTGAATAGTTCATTGATTTTTGATAACAAATGGTATAAAGTATTGTGTGGACAATGTGGATTAAAGACTTTGGCATATTCAATCCATGATGATCACATTAAATGGCAGAGCAGGTTTGAGGGGCTGAAAGATCTCATCTTCCATCCTAAAGGATTGTATGCTCTCTGCATTCTGTATTACTCAATGCAATTAAAATATTATAGAGACACTTTAAAGTTACAATATGGACACAGCTATTCAGCTCAACTGGTCCATGTCAGCAGTTACCTACATCTCCTCCTAACATTCTGTTTGGTTGTAATGAAAAACAACCATTTTTTCTAGGACTTAATTAGTTATTCATTCTTGACATGTTCAAATCAAATCAGCATTGCAACCATTGTACAATCTTTCTAATAGAACAGAATCCAATACTGCACAGATAAAGCTCCTAAAATTTCACAGACACACTAAGTCTTGGTTTGTATGTTCTATTTTTTGTACCTGTTCAATTTCTTCCAAAGCATCTTCCACAATAGCTGCATAAGAAGACATCAATGATAGAACAGCTGCCTGGTTATCTGTTGAGTACAAAGCAGGCAGACTGTCATTCATTATTATTGCTAAAAAAAATTAGAATAGGTAACTAGGTATGCTTGGCAAATTCAGAACACCTCTGTTACCTGAACATCAATTATCCGAACTTTGGATTATCTAAACAAGATCTCAAGGTCCCGTAGATGCTTCCCATGTTTACGATCAGATCAGAACAAAATACTCCCCACCTGTCCTGTTTGGATAATCAAAGTTGCTCTGTAAATATCAGAAATTGGCTAGCTGAAAGAAGACAGAGTGGTGGTTGATGGGAAATATTCATCCTCGAGTTCAGTTACTAGTGGTCTACCACAAGGATCTGTTTTGGGTCCATTTTTATAAATAACCTGGATGAGGGCATAGAAGGATGGGATAGTAAATTTGTGGATGACAATAAGGTCGGTAGAGTTGCAGATAGTGACAAAGGATGTTGTAGGTTACAGAGGGACATTGGTAAGCTGCAGAGCTGGGCTGAGAGGTGGCAAATGGAGTTTAATGCAGGTAAGTGTGAGGTGATTCACTTAGGAAAGAGTAACAGGAATAATAAATGAAAAAAAGAGTATTGGGCTAATAGTAAAATTCTTAGTAGCATAGATGAGCAGAGATATCTCGATGTCCAGATACACAGATCCTTGAAAGTTGCCACCCAGGTTGATCAGGTTGTTAAGAAGGCATACGGTGTGTTAGCTTTTATTGATAGAGGGATTGAGTTTCAGAACCATGAGGTCACACAGCAGCTGTACAAAACTCTGGTGCGGCCACACTAGGAGTTTTGCATACAGTTCTGGTCACCACATTAGAAGGATGTGGAAACTTTGGAAAAGTTTCAGAGGTGATTCACAAGGATGTTGCCTGGTATGGAGGTAAAGTCTTACAAGGAAAGGCTGGGGGATTTGAGGCTGTTTTCATTAGAGAGAAGGTTGATAGGTGACTTAATTGAGACAGATGAGATAATCAGAGGGTTAGACAGGGTGGATCATGACAGCCTGTTTCCTTGGATGGAGATGGCTAGCACGAGGGTACATAGTTTTAAATTGAGGGGTGACAGATATAGGTCAGGTGCCAGAGGTAGATTTTTTAGATTAGATTACCTATCTTCGGCCCAACAAGTCTACACCGACCCTCTGAAGAGTAATCCATCCAGAGCCAGTTCCCTCTGACTAATGCACCTAATACTATGGGCAATTTAGCATGGCCAATTCACCTAACCTGCACATCCTTGGATTGTTGGAGGAAACCTGAGCAACCAGAGGAAACTCATACAGACACAGGGAGAATGTCTGTGTGGAGTTTGCACAGTCATCGGAGGCTGGAATCGAACCTGGGTCCCTGGTGCTGTGAAGGAGCAGTGTTAACCACTGTGCCCTTTTCTTTACTCAGTAGTAGAGGCGTGGAATGCACTGCCTGCAACAGTAGTAGACTCACCAACTTTAAGGACATTTAAATGGTCATTGGATAGGCACATGGACAAGAATTGAATAATGTAGCTTGGATGGGCTTCAGATTGTCGCACCAAGCTGTGAAACCATCGAGGGCCAAAGGGCCTGTACTACATTGTAATGTTCTGTGTTCTATGTATTACACTCAAAAGAAAAAATATCACCTCGACATTTTGTTAATGACAAATCTCATGAGTAACTCTAACCCAATCATACATGGCTCTTAGCAAAAAAAGGTTCGAAGTGGTAGAGGCTCAGTAACCAATTCTTCAATTCCAAAGCACCTCCAAAACTTTATATGAGCCACAGTTAAATATTGATACGAAAAACATCAAAGTACGAATATTTATAGAGGAATCAACAGGTGGTCGAAAAAGAGAAATGGGAGTGAGGAATGTGAGAGGGGGAGAGAAAGCAGAATGGGAGAAACAGATGAGAGGTGAATGCGGGGAGAGCAAAATGGGGTTGAGGGGGACAGGGCGGATAAACAAGGATTTTTGGTGGGGTTAGTGAGAATTGGGAAGGGAGAAAGGAGTGAGGGGGAAAAGGAAGAGGAGAGGAAATTTATGACATATTTTGAAATCTACATTACCTTTTGGCAATTTAGAAAACTTGTCACAAGCTTCCCAAACTCCCCCTGTGGATGTCAGTTGGCCCTGTGATAAACTGAAGCCAAAAAAAAGTCACATACAAATCATGCAAATCTACAAGGGAAGAAAAGAGTACAATCGTAGCCAAAGCTTTAAGATCAAAATTATCTTATGAAGAATAATTCTTCAGCACATAAGCACGCAGGGCTAAAATGGTGCTAAAGTTTAAAAAGAAAAATCAAACAGACTTCAAGACAAACTGAATTTCATCAAGTGGGTTTCACTGTCAGTTCATGAGCACATGGCCACAATGATCAAATTCTGAATTGCCAATTACAAGTTTTTTTTAAAAGTTGCAGTCATCTTTTTACTAAGTTTGAATTTGCATTCATGCTAAAAGAAAATGAGACCATAATTTTAATTCTCTCTTTTCATCTTATCCTTTAACTTAAAATGGAACCTTGAGGTATTTCAAAAATCTGATTACACAGAAACATAGAGGATAGAAGCAGGAGGTGGCTATTTGGCCCTTTGAGCCTGCCCCACCATTTATCATGATCATGGCTGATCGTTCAACTCAATAGCCTATACCTGCTTTCTCCCCATAACCTTTGATTCCTTTTGTCGCAAGTTCTAAATCTACGCACCTCTTGTATACACTCAATGTTTTGGCATCAACTACTTTCTGTGGTAATGAATTCCACAGGCTCACCACTCTTTGGATGAAGAAATGTCTCCTCATATCTGTCCCAAATGGTCTATCCTGAACCCTCAGACTGTGACCCCTGGTTCTGATACATCTATCATCGGGAACATCTTCCCTGCATCTACGCGGTCTAGTCATAGAACATAGAACAGTACAGCACAGAGTAGGCCCTTTGGCTCTTGATGTTGTGCCAGCCTTTTATCTTCCTCTAAGATTAGATTAACCTATACACCCTTCATTGTACTAACTTCATGTGCCTATCTAAGAATCACTTAATGCCCCCAATGTGCAGGCAGTGCATTCCACGCACACACCGCTCTCTGAGTAAAGAACCTACCTCTGACATCTCCCTTGAATCTTCCTCTAATAACATTAAAATTATGCCCCCTCATGATAGATACTTCCACCATGGGAAAAAGTCTCTGCCTATCCACTCTATCTACGCCTTTCAACATCTTGTACATCTCTGTCAAGTCACCGCTCATCCTTCTTCACTCCAATGAGAAAAGCCCTAGCTCCCTCAAATCATCTTCACAGGACATGCCCTCCAGTCCAGGCAGCATCCTAATAAATCTCCTCTGCAGCTTCCACATCCTTCCAATAATTAGGCAACCAGAACTGAACACAATATTCCAAGTGTGGTCTAACCAGGACCCTACAGAGCTGTAGCATAATCGTGTGGCTCTCAAAACTCAATCCTCCTGCTAATGAAAGCTAATACACCACACATTTTCTTAACAACCCTATCAACCTGGGTAGCAACTTTGAGGGATCTATTAGAATAGTCCTGTGGGAATTTTATAAGTGTATGAGATATCCGAGATATCCTTCGCACCACCTTCTACCCCCCCCCCCTCCCCCAAACCCATCTGAACTCCAGGAAAAATAATCCTAACCGAGTCAGTCAATCTCTCCTCATATTAGTCCCTTCATCCCCAGAATCAGCCAGGTAAACCTTCACTGCATTCCCTTGAGAAAAGGAGACAGAAACTGCACACAATATTCTCGGCTGATCTCACCAACGCCCTGCAACAACACATCCCTGCTCCTGTACTCTAAACCTCTCACAATAAAGGCCAACATACCATTTGCCTTCTTTACCACCTGCTGCACCTGCATGCTTACCTTCAGCCATTGGTGCACAAGGATACCCAGGTCCTGCTGCTCACTCCCCTCTCCCAAAGTACAGCCATTCAGGTAGTTACTTGCCTTCTTGTTTTTGCTTCTAAAGTGAATAATCTCACACTTATCCAAATTATATTGCATCATTCCACTGATGTGCCCACTCGCTCAACCTGTCCAGATCATGCTGAAGGATCTCTGCATCCACGTCAGTTCAGCCTCCCTCCCACCCAACTTGGTATTATCTGCAAACTTTGAGATGTTCCATTTTGTTCTTTCATCCAAATCATTAATATCTATTGTGAAAGCTGGGACCCCAGCAATTCACAATAAATATTAATGATTTGTATAACCCCTGTGGCACCCCACTAGTTACAGGTACTGCTTACCAATTTGAAAAAGGACCCACTCATTCTTACTGCTTCCTCTCTGCCAGTTTTCTATTCATCTCAACACGAGTCCATCATAAATTTACCTTTCAGAAAACTTTTTTGTTTAAATTTTAGGGAAAACAGCAAAGCTGGCTGAGTGACAGAATGCAAAATCCAAAATCAGATTCACTTTAAACTATTTACTACATATTTTCCTCTTTTCCTTTTACCACCATATTCGCACCATGTAATGCACAAATTGTTTAATGTTAGACAAAAACAAAACACTAACATTATCCTGCTTGCTTAGATTAATGACTTTGAATGCAATGTGTGGAGGATCTACTGGAGGCATTCCAAACAGGAGTTCAGTGTATATGATAGGGTGTCTGCCACTTTAGCATTGACAATCCATTCTGTAACCAGACTCCTATAAATAATAGTTACAGTCGGTTCATGGAGAACTACATATCTGAATTAAACTCACAGTTGAAGATTAAACATGTAAAGAGAGGTACCAAAGTTCACCAGTTTTAAAAGAATATCTGAGCAAAACATTTCTTGTTCTCCTGAAGGTACTTTGTTAAGTACTGGATTTTAAATTACAATGTAAGTTTGCTTTATATCGTCAGATGAATTGCGTAACTGAAATTTTGCACCTTTGAAGGGGTGTGCTCAGTATCACATTTAAAAGCTGAATGACTCCTTCCACTATGTCCACTGTGGCATCTCGAACTAATCGTCGTAGAGTTACACCTGAAGTAGAAGAGACAATCATTAGCTTCTCTTGACCATCACAATCAATGATTTCTATCCATAATTTTTGTCGATACAAAATACATCACACTTAAACGCAATGTACTCAGATACTTTTTGAACAACTTATTCAAAATCAATTTTTAAAAGAATATTAGAATACAGAAAATGAAAACTTTCTATTATACATTCGTAACAGAAATGTTGAAAAAAATCCTAAGAAATTCATGGTTGCAAGAATGGTAAAGTATAATACTGACAGAAACTTCCCATTAAGTATACAAAATCATCTTTCCAAATGTACCATTGTCAAATTTCAGCATAACCACAGAAACATTCTTCCAAGCATTATATACTAGAAAAGTGATTACAATGGGTGCATTAGCAGCAATGCTGAATCCACAGATAACACCAGAATCTTTGAAAAGTTGTCACTTATTGGTGACAATTATTCTTCAGGATAAAATTGTGACAACTAATATTTTCCAAAACAGAACTTCAGCCCATCAGTTTTATGACTGTTGTTTAGGTATATCACATACTTATGTCTAATCCACAAGTTCCCTCCCAAATCACTTCTTATTCTGATTTGAAAATATTGCCTTTCTTTCAATGTCACTAGATCAAAAGCTTAGAACTTTCTCCTAATTCTTTGCCACAGAAAGCTGTGGATGCGGAGTCCTTGTATATATTTAAGGCCCAGACAGTTAGATTCTTGATCAATAGAGGAATTAAGGATTATGTGAAAGAACAGGATGTGAGGGGTGTTGAACCTTCCGAATAGCAGAACAGGCTTGATGAGCTGAACAGCCTACTCCCGTTCCTTTTTAGTCTGGTGCAATGGCATTGTGGGAATACTTAGACAAAATTTATTGCAGCAATTCAGGGTGACAGACTACCACTACTTTCTCAAGGACAACTAGATATGGGCAAAACATGCTGGCCAGGCAAGTGATGACAATATTCTATTAATGATTTTATTTTAAAAATGGGATCTATAAATTATCAGACACATTGTAATTTTCTTTCCCCTTCTGAAGTGACAGTGAGCCTGGCCAAGATGTTAAAGGAGCTTTCAGAGGCAGAGTGGGACATGGCTAGAAGGCTTTGGAGGTAAAAACAAAGATTTGAAATTAATACCAGAGAATGCGAGGAACCAACATACATGATTTTGCTGATGGGAAACGGGGTTGTGAAACATGTAAAATCGTTCAAATCGAACAGAATACAAGATTCCAAATTATGGGATGGGAACAAAAGGGCATGTAGGAAGGCTGGTGGAGTTAAGAGGAGAGGTATGAAAAACTGAGAAGATGCAGAAGAGTGACTTTGTTTTTATCTTCACTAGCCAGGAGCGCCATTTGATTGCTGCAAGGTTTAAGATGGTTAAATTACAGTCATAGCACTACATGCATTTCAAGGTGCCTTACATTTCACCAACATGGACTGAAAAGGTCCACAACTGCATTAAATTATGCAGTTTGACAGGAGGTACATGCAGATAATTGGAACTGACTACAGAGATCTCTTGGTAGGCTTATTTGGAAGGTCAAGTAAAGTTGTTTGCACTCAACTCAGTCACACAGAACAGGAAGGCAACTCAAACTTTCAAGTTGTAACATAAAACTGAACAATGTCTTTCAGAACTGAGTTATGGTTCAAATGCAGTTCATGAGGAATAGCAGTTTATAAAAGGTTAAAGCTGTGCAAGGTCAACATTCCAAGTCACTGACATACTTAATCTCACACAACAGAGAAATAACCATCCATCCAACATGTTTGCTAATTTTTCACAGCTATGGTATCTTTTTAACCTTTTTCATTCCAATGATAAATGTGTAGCGCTTCAGTAGCACTTGCCTTGACTCTTGGGTAACCAGAAGTACACAGTGGTTAAATTAAGGGTGCTCTTCTGAAAGTCTGCAGTGAGTTTCTGACAGTCCTAATATGGAAAAAAAAAATTTAAATACAGTATTGCTTCATCATGTGCAAGAATTGTAATCAGAAGTGCAGGTTACATACTTACTTGTACAGATGGTAAGGGTGGTTTTGAAAAGGCCAGACTTAGCTTTGTTGCTTCGTGTGAGATTGCTTTGAAACAGTCACCTAAAAGAAACATGTTCAGATAAGCTAGGCAATAGTTCAAACAAATAAAATAAAAGCTGGAAGTAGTTACAGTGACCACAACTGAAACCACAAAGTGTGGAATAAGCCAGGCCTAATACAAGCTTAAATCTAAAATTTATTATGGAGGCAGAGTTTAAATTGCTATTGCAAAATTTTCCCCGTTGTATTGTATTTGCTTTTAACGCTACAAGTTAACCTCATGGAAGTCATTAGTACAATCACATTAGCAAAAGTTTCGATGAATTCATCGAAATTTTGATTCTGTCAAATAGTAAAAATAATGCCAGATATTGGTTGGAATGAATATTGTCCTTTTCTTCAATCACAAGTTTTTGTAGAATTACAACAAAATAACGCTAAACACGCAACCTCCTATGTACCGTAAGTTTTACTTTCGAGAATAAACTTTTACTTTATTCAATAAGAACAGAGAATTTGGTAAAGGAGGAGGTGGTATGGCATTGTTAATCAAGGACATATTATGGCGGCAGAAAGGACATTTGAGGACTCATCTACTGAGGTTAGAAACAGGAAAGGAGTGGTCACCCTGTTGGAAGTTTTCTATAGGCCTCCGAATAGTTGCAGAGATGTAGAGGAAAGGACAGCAACGATAACTCTGGATAGCAGTGAGAGTAACAGGGTAGTTGCCATGGGGGCTTTAACTTTCCAAATATTGACTGGAAATGCTATAGTTCAAGTACTTTAGATGGGTCAGTTTTTGTCCAATGTGTGCAGGGTGGTTTCCTGACAGTATGTAGACAGGTCAACAAGGGCCGAGGCCACTGTGGATTTTGTACTCGGTAATGAACCTGGCAAGATGTTAGATTTGGAGGTAGATGAGCATTTTGGTGATAGCAACCACAGTTTGGTTATGTTTACTTTAACGATGGAAAGGGATACATATATACCACAGGCCAAGAGTTATAGCTGGAGGAAAGGCAATTAAGATACAAATAGGCAAGACTTAGGATGCATAGGATCGGGAAGGTAAGTGCAGGGGATGGGCACAATTGAAATGTGGAGCTTATTCAATGAACAGCTACTGTGTGTCCTTGATAAGTATGTATCTGTCAGACAGGGAGGAAGTGGTCAAGCAAGGGAGCCATGATTTACTAAAGAAGTTGAATCTCTTATTAAAAGGAAGAAGGCAACTTATGTTAGGGCGAGACGTGAAGGCTCAGTTAGGGCATTTGAGGATTACAAGTAACCTACAGACCTATAAAGACCTAAAAAGAGAGCTAAGAGTCAAGAGAGGACATGAGAAGTTGTTGGCAGGTAGGATCATGGAAAACCCTAAAGCTTTTTGTTGGTTGTATCAGGAATAAAAGAATGACTAGAGAAAGATTAGGTCCAATCAAGGATAATAGTGGGAAGTTGTGCGTGGAGTCAGAGGAGATAGGGGAAGCGCTAAATGAATATTTTTCATCAGTATTCACACTGGAAAAAGACAATGTTGCCGAGAAGAATACTGAGATACAGACAACTAGACTAATTGGGTTTGAGGTTCACAAAGAGATGTTAGCAATTCTGGAAAGAGAGAGATTGGGTAAGTCCACTGGGCCAGATGAAATTTATTTTAGTATTCTCTGGGAAGCCAGGGAGGAGATTGCCAAGCCTTTGGCTTTTATCTTTATGTCGTCATTGTCTACAGGAATAGTGCCAGAAGATAGGAGGTTAGCAAATGTTGCCCCCTTGTTCAGGAGGGGGAGTAGAGATCTTCCTGGTAATTACAGACAAGTGAGCCTTACTTTGGTTGTGGGTAAAGTGTTGGAAAAGGTTATAAGGTTAAAAGGTTATAATCATTTGGAAAGGAATAACTTAATCGGGGATAGTCAACACAGTTTTGTGAAGGGTAGATCTTGCCTCACAAACCTTATTGAGTTGTTTGAAATGGTGACCAAACAGGTGGATGAGGGTAAAGTGATTGATGTGATGTAAACGAATTTCAGTAAGGCATTTGATAAGGTTCCCCACAGTAGGGTATTGTACAAAATACAGAAGCATGGTTTTGAGGATGATTTAGTGGTTTGGATCAGAAATTGACTAGCTGAAAGATGGTGGTTGATAGGAAATGTTCATTCTGGAGTTCAGTTACGAGTAGTGTATCACAAGGATCTGTTTTGGGGCCACTACTGTTTGTCATTTTTATAAATGACCTATATGAGGGCATAGAAGGATGGGTTAGTAAATTTGTGGATGACACTGAAGGATGTTGCAGGTTATAGAGGGTACATGGATAAGTTGCAGAGCTGAGCTGAGAGGTGGCAAATGGAGTTTAATACGGAAAAGTATGAGGTGATTCACTTTGCAAGGAGCAACAGGAATAAAGAGCACTGGGCGAAGAGCAAAATTCTTGGTAGTGTAGATGAGCAGAGAGATCTCTGTGTCCATGTACATAGATCCCTGAAAGGTGTCACCCAGGTTGATACGCTTGCTAAGAAGGCATATGGTGTGTTAGCTTTTATTGGTAGAAGGATTGAGATTCAGAGCCACGAGGTCAGCTACAGTTGTACAAAACTCTGGTGCGACTGCTCTTGGAGTATAGCGTACAGTTCTGGTCACCGCATTATAGGAAGGATGTGGAAGCTTTGGAATGAGTTCAGAGATTTACTAGGATGTTGCCTGGTACGGAGGGAAGGTCCAATGAGAAAAGGCTGAGAGACTTGAGGCTGTTTTCGTTAGAGAGAAGGTTGAGAGGTGACTTCATTGAGACATCTGAGATAATCAGAGGGTTAGATAGGGTGGATGGTGAGAGCCCTTTTTCTGGGATGGAGATGGCTAGCAGAAGGGGATATAGCTTTAAATTGAAGGGTGATAGATATAGGACAGGTGTCAGAGGTAGTTTCTTTACTCGGTAGTAGGGATAACAGTAGCGGACTTGCCAACTTTAAGGGCATTTAAATGGTCATTAGATAAACATATGGATGAAAATGGAAAAGTGTAGGATAGGCAGACTTCGGATTGGTTCCACAGGTCAGGGCAGCATTGAGGGCCAAAGGGCCTGTGCTGCACTTAAATGTTCTATGTTCTATCAAGATTGGTATGAGTGGGTTTACCAATATGCTAGTCAGTCACATGGCATGTGACATTGCCACAAATGTTGGGATAGGAAAGGTACAAATAATGTTCTAAAATGATAATGAAAATGTAAACAGTTTTGCTACTTTCCTCTATATTTTTTCAACCGCAATCTTCTGACAGTTGGCTCTTGATCCTGTGCATGCACAGATAGCAAATTTACCGTATTGCAACATGCATAGTAACATCCTTCTTCCCCAACACAAGCATTTCCTCAAATGACAAATACTTATATACAGAAGCTAAAAATTCAAATAAGTAAAATGATCCTAAATTAATGTCAATATTTGAGTAGAAATCTTAAATTGTATATTTTCTAGTTCCTGGCCTTAGCTCCTTTACGTATCCAAAGATGACTTTAAAAATCATCCCCATCTACGTTTAATGTATTTTAGTCTATCTGATAAGCATTACAGAACACTTAGGCAAAAATCAACTAGGAGAAAGTGAGGACTGCAGATGCTGGAGATCAGAGCTGAAAAATGTGTTGCTGGAAAAGCGCAGCAGGCCAGGCAGCATCAAAGGAGCAGGAGAATCGAAGGGCTTATGCCCGAACATCGATTCTCCTGCTACTTTGATGCTGCCTGACCTGCTGCGCTTTTCCAGCAACACATTTGTCAGCTTACTTAGGCAGTCAACACTCAGTAATGTCTTCTCACATCTTTATAGATCAAGTACCAAACCTAGAGTTTTCCAGAAGTGCTGCAAGTCAAAATTTTCTGATTTCCACAACGATTCTCCCTCTGTTAAAAAGAGAAATATTTCCATGAATACATTGCTTTATTGCGCAGATTATTAAGAGAACAAGTGCATCTCATTAAAAGCCATTTTTGCTGAGTTATCAAATTTCAACTGGAATAGTTCAGCACAAGTTGAACTCTCTATATTCGAACTGAGAAAGTGAGGCGAGAAGGTAGGCCTCAGGGCTCTCACTCCTGCAACCATTGCAGAGAATACATATATGACTAAAAGAAAAAAAATCTATAAAACCCTGACAATAGTACAGCACAGGAAGTAGACATTTGACAAATTGGAGTTTATGCCAGCACATTCAGACAGCATCCAGTTGACTCCACTCTCCATATTTCCACACAGCTCTTTTCCTTCAAGTCTTTATTCAATTTCATATTGAAGGCTTGCAATGGATGAAACAGATTTTTTTTAAAATGTAGGATTTCAGTAAAATCCTGATGCAACAGCTAACTGTTAGACTCCGGAGATCAGTGTTAATGGAACAACAGAAAGGAAAGAAACAAAAGGTACTCGTAATTAAAATTCTGACCACTAACATTTTCTTGGTTTTACCACTGTACCTTTGGCCAATTATTTTAGACCTGTGACCTCTGATCTTCAACACAGTAATCATTGGAAAGAGTCTATTTACTTAAGTAAAGCTAAATCTTCAGGATTTAAAAAAAAAATCAAATATCCTCAGAATTCTACAAAATTAAAGCTACAATATAAATACAGGTCATAGGTGTAGATACTTTATTTGCAGTGTGGCTGCAAAACAAGATTTTAGTCAACACACCAATAAACATTGCATGGTATCTTTACAGATTTTGAAAAGAAAAATCTAATTCTAAGCATTTCAAAGGAACTTAAGATGCAGAAGGGCAGGCTCATATTTATTCAAAAGTTTTTAAAATGGTAAAACTTTTAACATATCAAATAAAGCAGAATATTATTTAAAACAGAAAAACAACTGCAGAGTTCCAAGGTGAAGCAGCAGCTAGCTGTTTTAGTGGGTCATAAAAAGCTTGTAAACAGGTACAGCAAGTAATTATGATTAGTGCAATGCAATCCTTTATTATCTGAAGAATTGAACATAAAAGCAAAGATGATAAACTTCAGTTACACAGTGCATTGGTGAGACCACATCTTAAATACCATATGACCGTTTTCTCCTTATTTAACAATGCAAATGCAATGGAACTGGCTCAGAGTTCTACTCAACTGAAACGTGGACTTAGCAGGTTGTCTTATGAGGAGAGGTTGGACAAACCGAGCTTGTTTTCACGGGAGGTTAGAAGAGAGAAAGGTGAATTGACTGAAGTCTGCAAGATCTTCTAAATGGCTCTGACAAGTCAGATGTGGAAAAAAAAGCTTCCTCTTTGGTGTGAATCTAGTGCCACAGGGTACTGTTTAAAATTAGGACTAGCCCTTTCAAGACAGAGAATTGTTTTTCTTTTAGCACTGAGAAGATGACAGAGGAAGGGGTTGTTGAAGTTTTTTTTAAAGCAAACGCCGATACAGTTTTTAGACATTAGACAAAAATCATCAGGGGTTAAAGGGGACGGTTTTGAGTTAAAAACACAAACAATTCAGGTGGGATTCTATTGAATGGCAGAGTAGGCTTGGAGAATCAAATAGCCTGCTTCAGCACTCATTTTGTACATTTACAGAGACACTCATTCCTCACTACAATAATAAGCCTGGCAGATTAACAATAAAACAAAACCATTCGATTAATTCTCAAACCAACCATTACCCAGGTTTACATAAAACCACTAGAGGGTTTCTTATGCTTCAAACTCCACTATGCTCCAATTTCATCATAGTTTCCTATGCAGAGGTGTCCCCTCACATTACAGTGAACTACACTCAACCACACAAACACAAGCACAAATAGAGTCTCATTTCACACACAAGTTGAGACAAAATTTCATGGACTACCTAAAAGGGAATGAAAATTGTCGTGGATCCAAATTCCACTTTCCAATTGAATAAATATACAATTTCCAAGCTTTATCTTAACAGTTCCAAGCTTCAACATTGACAACCATTGGAGCTATGTCTCTCTCAGCTAAGAAAAGCTAACTGGGAACATTGGAATCGAATGTAGATCACATGCAAAAGAGCACACATAACATGAACTCTCATTTAGATAGAAACTTCAACACAGCAAAGCATCCCAACACATTCAGAGAAGTGCAATCAGACAAAATTTGATATTAAGTCATTAAGATAATATTGGGACAAATAATCAAAATACATGACAAAATAATTCAACATCAGCAGACTAAAGAAGTGACTGAGGGTTGACCTTATGGAAGTTCATAAAACGATGAGGGGCATGAATAGGGTAAATAGACAAGGTCTTTACCCTGGGATGCGGGAGTCTAGATCTCGAAGGCATAGGTTTCCGGCGAGAAGGGAAAAGATTTAAAAAGGGCAACTTTTTCATACAAAGAGTGATGCATGTATGGAATGAGCTGCCGGAGGAAGTGGTGGAGGCTGGTACAATTATAACATTTGAGAACCATGATGTGCTGGAGCTGAAGAAGGACTGAGGTGGTCAAAGTTAAAAATCACACAACACAAGCTTATAGTCCAACAGGTTGATTTGGAAGCACGAGTTTTTGCAGTGCTGCTCCTTCATTAGGTAGCTGTCTACCTGGTGAAGGAGCAGCGCTCTGAAAGCTAACATTTCCAAATAAATTGGTTGAACTATAACCTTGTGTTATGTGAGTTTTAACATTTGAAAGGCAACTGGATGGGTATATGAATAGGAAGTGTTTAGAGGGATACGGGCCAAGTGTGGGCAAATGGGACTAGATTAATTTAGGATATCTGGTCGGCATGGATGACTTGGACCGAAAGGTCTGTCTCCATGCTATACATCTCTATCTCTAAATGGGAAAGAGGCACATAGTATTGGAGGGAATTCCAGATTTTCTTTTGTAATTCACTCCAGGAATGTGAGCATTGCTAGCAAGGCTAAGCATTTATTGCCCATCCCTAAATGTGCACAAGGTGATAAGCTGTCTTTTTAAACCATTGTAGTCCATGTATTGTGGATGCAATCACAACACTGTTAGGTCCAGATTTTCAACCTAACCAACTTAAGGTAAACCCATCAATGGTCTGTAAAAATGCACATGATGCAAAAGTTAGAAAAGCACATAATTATGATTGAAAGGCTTGAGAAGGTGACAGGTACAGAGGCATTTAGCCAGGAAGCGACTTAGGCACAAAAAATAGAATGTTCATTTAAAACCAAATCAAGGCACATACCAGCAGCCGATGCTAATGAAGAGTACAGGGAAGGAGGCAGCAATTAGAACTTCGTGCAAAATTAGCCAAAATACTGACAAACACAGCAGGTTGGCAGCAACAGTGGGGAAGGAAATAGTTAACATTTCAGGTCTGTAGTTTTTCATAATAATTCTAGACCTGACATAATAACTCTGATTCTCTCACCAAGGCTGTACCATTGAGTATTTTCTGTTTTTATATTTCAGAATTTGATTCTGTTTTTGGATTTACTTCTAAGGGATGCTGGAGTGTCAGAGGTAAGGGGTCGAACTTATAGAGGTATAAGTTCGATAGGGTAAATAGACAAGGTCTTTTCCCTGGGGTGGGGGAGTCCAGAACTAGAGGGCATAGGTTTTGGGTGAGAGGGGAAATATATAAAACAGACCAATGGGGCAACTTTTTCACAGAGAGTGGTACGTGTACACGGAATGAGCTGCCAGAGGAAGTGGTGGACGCTGGTACAAATACAGAATTTAAAAGGCATCTGGATGGGTATATGAATAGGAAGGTTTGGAGGGATATGGGCCAGGTGCTGGCAGGTGGGATTAGATTGGGTTGGGATATCTGGTCGGCATGGATGGGTTGGACCGAAGGGTCTATTTCCATGCTGCACATCTCTATGACTCTACGAACTGCGTATATGATGAACTCAGATTTTTTTTTGGGGGGGGGGGGGGGGGGGAAGAGATAGGTACAGAAAGGAGATAGGAGGTCTGCTGAAACAGCCTGAAGGAAGCATAGGGATGGATTAATATACTGAGGTTGGATCAGTGAGACAACTGAAGAGCCTCTCTACGGTACTGGAATCCAGCCTGGAGGCATCAATCAGGTGTCTACATCTGAATGGGCTCTTACAGCCGGCTTTCGCCCCCTTTTACAGCTCCCTTCACTGTCACTGGGGTAGTACCCTGGACGTGTCCGGATAGAGTGGAGGGACCCTCGACTCCAGGGCCTGCCCGGGCTCCGCAGCCCTCTCCCCTTATTGCGGGATCTGTCCTATCGGAGGATCCTGAGTCCTGCTCTCGCAGAGCCACCCGAACTCACCTCGCAGCTGTGACACCACCTCCCTCAGGCCGTTCACAAGGTTCCGCAACGGCAGCCGCACGTCGTCGCTCGCTTCCGAGTCTATGCTCTCAGCCGCAGCCGAAAGCAGGCCCTCCATCTTGTCGTCAGGGCGGAGCGTGCAGTGAAAACAAGCGGTGGGCGGGGCTAGGGCGAAGGGGACGGGATTGTGGGAAGGGGGCAAGACAAATGTATGGGGCGGGGCCTCAGCGCAGGGAGCAGAACCGAGGGGTGGGGCAAGGAGATGGGGGCGGTGCCATAGTGGAGAGTGCAGGACCGCGGGGCGGGGCAAGGAGATGGAGGCGGAGCCAACATGGAGGGTGCAGGACCGCGGGGCGGGGCAAGGAGATGGAGGCGGAGCCAGCGTGGAGGGTGCAGGATCGTAGGGCGGGGCAAGGAAATAGGGGCGGTGACAGAGGAGGGCGCAGGACCGCGGGGCAGAGCAAGGCGTGCAGGGCGGGGCCTAGTGTTTGTTCAGGTGCAGGGCGGGGCCTGAGTGGAGAGTACAGGATGAGAATAGAATATCCTTTATTGTCACTTGTACTCCATTACAGGAGGGCAGTGAAAAGTTTTTACAATGGCTACTTTTTAATGGTGCCATCTTCGGTACAAGTACCTAGGTATAAAGCTTACAGAATAGAAAAATATTGTGATGTTATGCAAAGGAGAATTAAAAGGAAAGCGGTAGCATTACTTCTGAGAATGAGGTATAGATATGAGGTAGTTTAAACAGTGATGTAGTGGGTTTAAAATTGCAGTTTGGTTAAAACAAAAACCCTGCAAACAGCAGCAGCTCAGCACTTGGCGCCAGGCCCCAAGTCTAACAACTTTCCACACACAGCTCCAGCCCACTCCTAACCGGCACTCTTGCGCCGTGCTGGGGTTAGCTTCACCTCATGCGGGAGCAGGAATTCTCCTGCTGCCATCGCTCTGGGACATGGCTCGCGCTCACTCTGCTGCTGCTGCCGCTCACGGCGCACGCGCTCAGCTCCCGCCCAATCTCCGGGTGCGACTCGTGTCCCTTGACTCCTTTCTCCAGGTAGGGGACGTTAAAAGGTGGGCTGGTTGGGTGAGGGTGAGGGTGGAGAGAAAAACTGCACAGTGGGGATTAAAAAATAGAAAGGAATAGGTACTGGCGAGTGGAGGAGCTCCAAGTGGAGCATCGTATCCCGCCGCCATCTTGAGAGGGACTAGGGGTCGGGCAAGGTGATGAGGATGGGGCCAGTGCTATGTTCAGGGTGTGGGGTGTAGCCAAGAATTTATTGAAAAGTGGATGCAGAACATTCAAATAGTGTTCGGGGGGAGAGAGAGAGAAACAAAGAAAGAGAGTTTTGGGAATGATTCTGCTTATGCCCATTTACACCCCACTAACCAAAAGGATATCAGAGAAAAATGGCTGCAGAATGCTTAGAGAAATGATGAATGATTCCCAAAACAGACTGGGTAAATACAACCGGGAAATCTTGCACCAAAAATCTCTACTCACGCATGAAACAGACCATGAATGGACAGACACAGTAAAGCAAGCCGCAGATATTATCCAGTGACAAACACAGAAAATGAAAAAACTAGACCTATAGAAAAAAAAACAGACAAACTTACACAAAGTAACAACACTGACAACACAGAAGCATGGATAAAAAAAAACTTATCTGACCGACCCCTAACAGACACTGAAAAGCCGTCTTACTAAGAGGATTAAATTACAACTGCCAGGATGTGGACAAGAAAGATTTCTTAGCAGCATTACAAACAACACTAAAAGAAAACCAAGTCACAGAATAAACCCAGCAAACGATCAGACAGGCAGTGGAACCAGCATTAAGCAGAAAAAAGGAAGGAAACACATTCAGTCCACAAGAAAGGAAAGTACTGGAAAGACTAAAAACAAAACCATTGTTATCCTACCTGCAGATAAAGTATGTTTGACAGTCATTCTAAATCAGAGACCATATTGAAAAAGCGAACGTACTACTTACAGATACCAACACGTACCAACAAGTGGTGATAGACCCGACCCCACAACTAGAGAACCAAATCACAGCCCTACTGTCCCGCTACCTGGAACACCAACTTACAGATTGGCCAGCTACACCAAAGATGAAAACACTTAGTAGAACACTCAGGCCACTCCATTCACTCCACCCAAGAATTCCTGAAGACCATCAAAGACAGTAAGATAGAAGAGGATGAAATAATGGTCTCCTTTGATGTAACAGCCCTATTTACATCAATCAACATTAACCTGACCACAAACCCACCAACACATTAAAACAGCAGCTAATGAACTTGAAAGATTCGATACAGACAACAAACAAAACTAATATTATTTACAAAATACCGTGCAAGGACTGTAACAAACACTACATTGGACAAACAGGCAGAAAATTAGCTACAGGATACATGAACATCAACTAGCCACAAAACAGCATGACCATCTCTCACTAGCATCCTTACATACCGAGGAGGAAGGACACCACTTCAACTGGGAAAACATATCTTGACTTTACCTCCCCCCTCACTGGCTTCAGCATTCAACAGAGCTCTCTCCACCATATTCTCCATCGGTGAGGACAACGGAACGAGGACATGCCGCAACCCAAAGGACTAGCCACACTACCATACATCAGGAGCATTTCAGAACTGACAGCTAGACTACTGCGACCACTATAACAGCACACAAACCAACAGCCATCCTCAGACAACAACTCACAAGAATGAAGGACCTGATACCCAGCATGAGCAGAACTAATGTAGTGTACAAAATCCCATGCAAGGACTGCACAAAACACTATATAGGACAAACAGGAAGACAGCTAACGATCCGCATCCATGAACATCAACTAGCCACGAAACGCCACAACCAGCTATCCCTAGTAGCCACACACGCAGACGACAAGAAACATGAATTCGACTGGGGCAACACTACCATTATAGGGCAAGCCAAACAAAGAACAGCCAGGGAATTCCTAGAAGCATAGCACTCATCCACAAACTCCATCAACAAACACATAGACCTGGACCAAATATAACAGCCACTACAGCGGACAGCTGAAACTAACAACTGGAAGCGGCAGAGACAGGCCACTATAAATGCCGGAGGAAACACCACAGAAGCGCTTCACAGGAGGCTCCCAAGCACTGAGGATGTCACCTCGACAGGGAACGAAACGTTTGCAAGAAAAATTTCCAGCTCGGCGAACAGAACCACAACAACGAGCACCCGAGCTACAAATCTTCACCCAAACTTTGATCTCCATCTCTGGCATTTTAACTTCAAACTTATTTTCCCCATAACACTTAAACGCTCCTCTTTTCCAAGTCTCAACTGAATCAAGTACATTGCATTGCAGAGTATTTCAGATCATAAGCATCTGCTACATTAAAACAAAACTCTCATCACAATAGTGTTTTGCTTTTCATCTTAAAGATTTTCCACCTCTGTTCGGTTCATACAATTTATGATTTTGAAAACTTCTGTTGAATCCTCTTCATCTCTTCTCCAAGGAGTACAGACCCAGCTTCTCCATTTTATCCACATAGCTAAAATTCTACATCCCTGGAATCATTCTGCACCAAATCAAATGTCTTACATCCTTTATAAAGTGTGGTGCATAGGATGGAATACAATATTCCACTTGAGGCTGAACCAGAGTTTCGTACAGATTGATGATAACTTCCTTTTTTACTTAACCTATTTAAATATTCTCGTATTCCTCATACTTAATGAATCACTCTTTAAACATGATCTATAATGTTCAAGGATTTGTACAAATATATCCCAGGATCCCTCTACTTCTGCGGTCCCATCAGAATTGTCCCTTTTATATCCCTTTTATTTTACCATACATTTCTTCAATTTTCCTACATATTTGAATGGCTTTACACTTCTACACATTAAATCCACATGTTCCACCAACCTACTTAAATCGTCTTAATGTTTATTATTATAGAACAAAGAAAGAACAAAGAAAATTTACAGCCCAGGAACAGGCCCTTCGGCTCTCCAAGCCTGAGCCAATCCAAATGCATTGTCTAAACCTGCCGGTCAATTCCTAAGCATCTGTATCCCTCTGCTCCCCACCTACTCATGCATCTGTCCAGACACATTTTAAATGAATCTACTGTGCCTGCCTCTACCCACCACCTCTGCTGGCACCCACCACCCTCTGTGTGAAGTACTTACCGCGTGTACCCCCTTAAACTTTCCATGTCTCACTTTGAAAGCATGACCTTTTGTTATTGAATCCTTCACCCTGGGTAAAAGCTTGTCTCTATCCACCCTGTCTTTACCCTTCAGGATTTTGTAAACCTCAATCAGGTCCCCCCTCAATCTCCTTTTTTCTAGTGAAAATAAACCTAACCTACTCAACCTCTCTTCACAGCTAGCACCTTCCATACCAGACAACATCTTCATAAACCTTTTCTGCACCCTCTCCAAGGCATCCACATCCTTTTGGTAATGTGGCGCCCAGAACTGTACACAGTATTCTAAATGCAGCCAAACCAATGTCTTGTACAATTTTAGCATGACTTGCCAGCTCTTATACTCAATACCCCGTCCGATGAAGACAAGCATACTATATGCCTTCTTGACCACTCTATCCACCTGTGCAGCAACCTTCAGGGTACAATGGACCTGCACTCCCAGATCTCTCTGCCCATCAACTTTTTCCAAGGCTCTTCCGTTCATTGTATAATTTGCTCTCGAATTAGACTTGCCTAAATGCATCACCTCACATTTGTCTGGATTGAAAGCCATCTGCCACTTTTCTGCCCAACTCTCCAGTCTATCTATATCCTCCTGTATTCTCTGACAGTCCCTTCTGCTTTCTGCCACTCCACCAATCTTTGTGTCATCTGTAAGCTTGCTGATCATACCAACAGTGCTCTCTTCTAGATCATTTATGTATATTATAAACAACAGTGACCCCATTATTGACCCCTGTGGAACACCACTGGTCACCTTTCTCCATTTCGAGAAACTCCCTTCAACTATTACTCTCTGTCTCCTGTTGATCAACCATTTCTTTATCCACCTAGCTAGAACACCCTGCACACCATGTGACTTCACTTTCTCCACTGGTCTACAATGGGGAACCTTATCAAAGGCCTTATTAAAATCCATGTATATGACATCAACAGTTTGGTCACTTCCTCGAAGGACTCTATCAAGTTGGTAAGGCACGATCTCCCCTGCACAAAAACATGTTGCCCATCACTGAAAAGCTCATTCCTTTCCAAATATAAATAGATCCTATCCCTCAGTACCCTCTCCAGCAACTTCCCCACCACCGACATCAGGCTCACTGGTCTGTAGTTACCCGGAATATCCCTACTACCCTTCTTGTACAGGGGGACAACATGAGCAACCTTCCAGTCCTCCAGCACCTCACTTGTATTTAAGGATGCCACAAAGATATGTCAGGGCCCCAGCTATTTCCTCTCTCATCTCCCTCAGCAACCTGGGATAGATCCCATCTGGTCCTGGGGATTTGTCCACCTTAATAACCTCTAGCATACCCAACACATCTTCCCTACTTATGCCAATGTGATCCAGTCTAATTAAACTTCTATCTCTAATCTCAAGATTCATCATGTTCCTCTCCACAGTGAACACTGATGCAAAGCAATCATTCAGAATCTCACCCATTCTCTCAGGTTCGGCACACAGCCTTCCTTCATTATCTTTTAGTGGACCAATCCTTTCTCTAGTTACTCGCTTGCTTCTTATATAAGAATAAAATGCTTTGGGATTTTCCTTAATTCTGCTTGCTAAAGCTATTTCATGACCCCCTTTAGCCCGCTTGATTCCTTGTTTAAGATTTGTCCTACTCTTCCGATATTCCTCCAGGGCCTGTTCTGTTCTCAGCTGCCTAGACCTTATGTACGCTTCCCCTTTTCCTCTTGGCTAGTCGTACAATTTCTCCTGTCATCCACGGTTCACAAATCTTGCCCTTCCTATCCTTTTCCTTCAACGAGACATGCCTATCCTGCACTGTTGTTTATCTATCTTCGAAAGCCTCCCACATCTCAAATGTGGATTTCCCTTCAAATAGCTGTGTCCAATCCACATTTCCCAGCTCCTACCTAATTTTGATATAATTGGCCTTGGCCCAGTTTAGAACTCTTCCCTTAGGACCACTCTCTTCTTTATCTACAAGTATTGTAAAACTCACAGAATTGTGGTCACTATTCCCAAAGAAATCCCCCATTATCCTCCCAACTATCCAACCTTTTGCCCAATGTGGGAATACTCATCAATTGCAACTGAACTATTTCCTTGATGCAAGCAGACAAGCTCATTGTTCCTTTAGGACTCTGCTGATCATCTATTATTTCAATTTTTCTTGGTTAGATCTATTCCAACCCATTAAAGTTGACGAACCATCCAAATTATTATTTTTAGTTTGGATTGCTGATTGACCTTTTTCATGAATGATCTACACCTTATAATCCAACGATCAATCTCTCCTAAATGTTCCTCCATTGACACTTGATCCACTTGCCATAGAATTTCCCAGAACAAAATCCAGTCATGTGTTTTACCTAATTTGCACCAGATAAGAACTGGTTTAGAAAATTCTCCTGATCACATGCCATAAACACTTTCCCCCACTTCCATTTACACTACTACTGACCTAGCATATATTAGTATAAATAATACTTTCCATTATAACTACTTTGCAGTTGTTGCATTTCTTTGTAATTCCCATGCAAGTTTGTTTCTCTATTAATCCCATGACAAGCAGAATAAACAAAGTAATTTAGTGGCTCCTTTATTGTTTCTTAGCTATAATCAACTAGATTCTATGATCCTCAAAGACATCCTCTTCTATAGCACTATAATATTATCCTTAATTCGCACTACTAACCAAGCTCGTTTCTTTCCTTCCCTACCTTTCCTAAACACCTTATCCAGAAATATTGAACACACATTTCTACTCTTCCTCAAGCCAGGTATTGCTGCAACATCTATATTCTGTTGTGACCACCAGACATTATAAGTCAGTAATTGTCTCATTTAATTCAAGACAAATTAAGTATTTTAGGATTGAAGGACTATGTTCGAGGCAAGCCTATATAACTTAATATGAGTTCTGATGGACAGATACCGGACTCAACACTTTAATTCTGCTTTCTCCACACAAATGCTGCCAGACCTGCTGAGTTTTGCCAATGATTTCTGTTGTTGACTTAATACAAAGTCTGTTTGGAGACAAGCCATGTGACCTGACTGTCATGGGGCCAGAGGCCCAGAATAAAACTTACTGAAAATACACTGCAGGTTAGGATATCTTATCATTCTTGATGTTTGAAGACTTCAGAAGTACTTAGACTAAGAGTTTTTGGGAAGAAGAACATGTGTTGCTCTAATAGCAAGGAGAATATGACTCCTTTTCAACCAATATTTGGAGAAACAAGATTGTGAAGAGTCAATGATCGTATAACTACCTTGCAATGGGAAGTTTATTTGATAATGTTCAAAGACTGGGAATGAAGAATATTTTGTTTAAAAAGATACTGGAAGACTCACTCTGGTGAACTAAACAGTCAAAACTCTTGAAGTAAATTCAAGAGGAGTTTTATTCTTCAAGCTCAAGACTACATGTCTATAGAGAATACAGTGTAATGTATAAATGCAAAGTGGTAATTTTGGTTGTTTTAAGAAATTGCTCATGAACATTTTTTCCTGCAGGAACATTGTTTTCTGTGTATGAGATGCTTTAAGTAATGTTTAATCTAAGCTGATGTTAATATTTTATTACTGTCAAATTCTTAAAAAGTGAAATCTTGTTAGCTGATCCCATGAATTAGTCATTGAGAAATTCATATTTCTTTTTAACAATGATCAATCTCTACAAGGATTGTGACAGTTTCCATTTGGCTATCAGTACCTGCTGCTCACCAACCTTATTTCCCACACTCCTCACATTCACACGATTGCACAACAAACTTAATTTAGACCTTATTTTATTCCTTTCTCTGACTCCATCTAAAGCCCCAGAGTTACCCACTCCAGCTCTGTTTATATTGCACAGTTCTCAATACACTTTTTTTCCTCACTAATAATTCTAGGTTTCCATACTTCTCCCCTCAACCACTGTGGGAGGAAGCCAGAGCACCCAGAGTAAACCCACGCATACACGGGGACAATGTGCAAACTCCACTCAGTTGCCCGAGGCTGGAATCGAACTTGGGACCCTGGTGCTGTGAGGCGACAGTGCTAAATACCGAGCCACCGTGCTGCAGATAATATAAAGCTAAGCAGGAATATGTGTTGTGAGGCAGATGTAAAGTTGTTTCAGAAGGATATAGACAGGTTTAGTGAGTGAGCACAAACATGGAAGATGGAATATACTGTGGAAAAATGCAAGATTTTCCCCTTTGATAGGAGATACAAATGTGCAGAGATTTTTTTTCCCAAATGGTGAGAATTTGGAAAGTTTAGATGAACAAAGAAACTTCGGTGTTCTTGTCATTAAGTCACTGCCGGCTAACATGATGGTAGTGCAAGCTTTCAAAAGCCTAACTAGATGTTAGTCTTTCTTGCAAGAGGATTTGAATACAAGTGTGGTGAAATATTGCTTCAATTGCATAGACCTTGTTTAGATCACATCTGGAGGAGTGTGCAGTTTTGGTGTTCTTACTTCAGGAAGGATATTATTGCCAGATAGGGAGTGAAACAAAGGTTCCTGGACTTGTTTTAGAGATGGTGGGACTATTCTATGAAGAGAGATTGGGCAAATTCTAAATCTTGTATTTGCAAAGAATGCAAATTGATCTCATTGAAACCTACAAAATACTTAAAAGGATGGACAGAGTAGGTGTAGGTGAGAAGTTTCCCATGGTGGAAAGTTCAGAACCACGTGCACTACTGAAAAATAAAGGTTGCCACTTAGGACTGAGATGTTTTACTTTTACTTAGAGCTGTGGAGATTTGTTTAACCCACAGTTTTGTGATTCTTTGGAATTCTCTACCACAGAGAACTAAAGAAGCTCAGTTAGTGAGTAAGTTTAGAAATTGATGGATTTCTGATTATCAATGGCATACAGTGTACCGTTGAAAAGAAACTAATTTATTCTGTAATTTGTTATCTCCACAGAGCAGTAGAGAACCATTTGTGTACTACCTATCTACAGTATCTTGATAACATTGCCAAGCCTGGGCTAAGTGAGTGGTTTCCTACAAAGAGTCAAACTGGGGCCATTTTGGACAAGTTCCAGTTCTTGAAAAGTGAAGATAAGGAAGCCATCCAGAATGTTAGAGAAATTAAAGTAGATTTTCAAACTGCTACCTAGACATAGAAGTGAAATTCTTGAATGGGTATTATGATGCAGAAATGGCATGTCAGACCATATCAGATTCATTAACATGGATTGTAACACAGTGAAATTAAAACACTCAGTGACCCTCAAAATTGCTCAATGTTCCTAACCAGACTTTACAAACAACTGATCTTGGACATCAAATTTATAATTAAACAAAAATTAACAATTTTTAATGAAAAAATGTAACTTTAGCAAAACACAGTTGAACTATGAACTAACTCCAATCTTTTTTAATCACCAACCTCCACTCACATACCACCAGTCACAGTTACAAGATTTTTCTTTAAAACAAAAGATTCATAAGTTCTGTCTGATAACCATTTTAAATGATGAATACCAAGCCTCCCTGAAATCCAATGGTTGTAGTAAAGGCATGTAGGATTTTGCTTGAATTCTGAAGTCACTAGTCAATGTAAACAATGAGAATTTTATTGATTTCTTATAGACTGGACTTGTTTTCTTAGGACTTTTAATAAGTCAGTAACTAGAGAGAACAAAATAAAAAAAACAGTTTCTAAGTCATCACTGCCTCCTGCCCCAAAACCCGTCAGAGCCAGTTCTCTCCTTGTTTTCTCTTTTTCAACATTCTCTGTGGTTAGCTGGTCAGCATTGGTCCTCCCTTGATTGACCAGTTCAACATTTAACCAGCTGTCAGTTGCTGAGCATAACATCTCAGTGCCAAAATGTATAGTGTCTTCAGTAATTAATTAACTTTCTTTCTTAGTCAGTTCCTAAAAGCAAACATCAACCTTTTGTTCTCTTCCTTTCTTTAGGAAAAAAAAAGCTACTTTTCAAAATAGAAGAAAAACAGTCATGGTCTCAACAATAGGCTGTCCATAATGTTGATTTCAACAGATAAAAATTATATAATGGATATGGTCTAATCCAACATGCTAGGCTTGACAGAAGGTTGAAAGTCTTTGCCATTGAGGCTAAACATCAAAAAGGTGGATGTCAGCATTTTGGCCACAATGTTTTAAAGTGAGTGAAGTGACCAATATGTAGCTATGTGTTCAGGGATTACAAGCATCATATAGTAGTAGTTTGGTTCAATTCCAGCTTCAATCCCAAGATTGCCCACAGCTCTGATTAAGGAGCCAGAGAAGAGAAGAAAATCAATAATAAAGTAGTAGAATTTTTGGTAGGAACTGAAAGCAATGTTTTTTTATTTCCAGATGTTAAAGTAGAGGAATTTCTCATTTACCTAAAATTAGACAGACAATTTGACACCACAGAAGTAGGTGTAACAGTGAGGGAAATGATAACATTGGGAGTTGCTTACTAATATGCAGTAATTTGTTAAGGACTGATAATATATTTTTTAAATTCATTTGTGGGATATAGGTGTTGCTGATAAATTCAGCATTTATTACCCATTCATAATTGTCCTTGATGAGGAGAGGGTAAGCCAACTTCTTCAACTGCTAAATCCCAAATGGTATTGGTACAACTAATCCTTTTAAGGAAGAAATTTTAGGATTTGAACCAATGATGACATATTTCAGAGTTAGGATTATGGGTTATATGGAGGAGAGATTCCACGCACTTGCTGACCTGTCTTTCTGGAATCATGTGTTTGGGAAATGTTTTGAAGAATTATCAATGTACTTTGCAGCTACTATATACTGTGGCTGAAGTGTGGGTGGGGGGACATACAAGTTGGCTCTTTTATTATTCCTGGGTGGCATCAAGGAGCTGCACTCAACCAGTCAAGCAGAGAGTAGTCCATCACACATGTAGATGAACAGGCTTTCAGATGAATCAGGTGGTGTATTACTTGTGCAGAATTCATAGCCTCTGATATGCCTTGTATCCACAGTATGGCTGGTCTAGGTAAGCTTTAGTCAATGGCGACATTCAGAATTTGGATGTAGGTTTGCTCGCTGAGCTGGAAGGTTCATTTCCAGACATTTCGTTACCCTACTAGGTAACATCTTCAGTGGGTCTCAGGCGAAGCACTGTACATGATTCCTGCTTTCTATTTATATGTTTTTTCCCCCTCAAAACTCGCTAAGACATTCAGAATATTGTAGGTACAGAATTTAGGGCTGATAATGTTATTGAATATCACGAGGTGGTGTAACACTTTCTACATAGAAGTAATCAGTGCCTGGCAACTGAGGCATGATTGTTATGTTTTAATAATCAATCTACACCTGAAAATTGTACAAGTCTTTTTGCATTTGGTATTCAAGGAGTCGTGAATAGTATTGGACATTTTATGGTCTTCAGTGGACATTACCACTTTTCAACTTATGACAAAAGGTTAGTATCTCATTGATGAAACAGTTAAGTCTTTGGACTGTAATGAAACATATCTAACAACCAGTCATTTTCCTTTGCACTAGTTATGGATCCAACCAGTGGAGAGTTCCCACCCCACCTCCATTCCCATTGACTTCAGTTTTACTAGGGCTCCTTGATATCACATTCTGTCAAAGAGCTGTCTGTATATCAAGGTCAGCCATCTTTCTTCATCTCTGAAATTCAATACTTTGGCCATGTTTGGAGAAGAGCTGTAATTGGGTGACAAGCTCAGTGTCACTTGGAGAACCTAATCTCAGCATCAGTGAGCAGGTTATTGCTGAGTAAGGACCATCTGTTTATGGCCCCTTCCAACACTTTTGGGGGTGATCAAGAGTAGACTGATTGGACATTCACAGGACAGGTTGGATTTGTCCTGCTTTTTGTACATAGGGCATACCTGGGAAATTTTCTGTTTTGCCAGGTAGATGCCAATATCCTGTCTAGGGGCATGGCAAGTTCTAGAGCACAATATTCTAGCAATAGTACTGAAGACTTGTCAGGAACAATAGTCCTTGCAATATCCAGGAAGTGAGTTAGTCAAATTGGATTATGATTGGCATCTGTAATGCTGGGGAATTCAGGAGGAGGCCTAGATGGATCATTCATTTGGTGACTCTAGTTTATGATGGTTGCAAATCCTTCAGCTTAACGTTTGCACTTAACAAATAAAAGTAGTAACAATCTTGGATTTCACTTGGATCAATGGCTGAACTGGAATTAAATTGAAACACGAAGGAAAAGAAATCTTATTTCAACCCAAAGGGAATCAAGCCAGAGGGTGAAGTTCACTGCAGTGGTTTTCATGTTCCCACACTTATAACATATACAATATTCGCTAAAATATGTAACAAAGTCAACGTTTTGTTAGTTTATCCAGACTGTTTTATTAAATACATTTTGCCTATTAATTGGTTACATTTCATCCTTTGTCTTTAAGAACATGTAGTCTGTTAAAATGCATTGAATTTATGTTACAGACAGAACTCTAAGATTCATGGATTAATATGTACCAAAGAAACAGATATTTGATTCCTAAAATCTGTAACAAAACTAAAACTGGCAAAATTCAACAACTGATTCTATTAAAGCCACAAAAGAACTGTAATTCACAAACACAGTATAAGAAATGCAGAGAACCAAATCCCCTTTTGTTCTGGAAACAAGACTAATTTGACAGAAGATCATTATTTTTCTATACTTTTGCTTTTCTAAAATTTAATCCATACCATTTATCATGGCAACCTGGCTGCTACCTAACTGGATTACTCAGCCTGACAACAACCAACACCTTTAAAGGGATACCCATTCACTGGGTGAGTCCACACTATGATGCTAAGACCCTGACAATTCGATTCATGCAGTTCAAAACTCTTTTCTCATTTTGTACTCGTTTTTCTTATTCACTACCTGATGCCATTCTGTGTCTGAAGATCTGCATAAGGTTCTTCTAATGTTATTGACCTTATCTGATAGCTCCTAAGTAACACCTTGAAGACTCAAAAGTATCTGCCGCTCAAGATATTTCTAATTTATTAGTTGATTTCAATTTAATTGGCCTGAAAATCCTGGGTCAAGTGTCAGGATGCATTTCATGGGAACTGCATCCAATGAGGTTCTGGGTCCAAATGGTGCTCTTTGATTGGCCTAATGTTGGCAGATAGCTGCGTTACAATGGGCATATTTCAGGCATGAGGGTGTGGAAGCAAAAAGCATTGTTTGCTGACTGCTAGTCAGACCACAGAAGATATGGATCAGCCAAGGTCCTGTAGTGCCAGTCTTAATTTACAAGTCCAGATGAGACACTCCCAGTGACAATGGTGTGTCTATGTCCTTGTTGAATTATCAGCAATCTGAGTAGAAGAAATGCTGCACCTGAACTCCTCAACCTCCTCCTCATGACATGTAAAGACATGAGGGTGTGCTTGGAACAGACGGATAGTGTGACTCCCCCACTCCAAAAAAAATTCACAGATCCTCAGAGTCAAGGCTGGTACTGATGTATTGGAACCAGAGGATATTTCACTATCTAGATTAAGATAGTGCCTAAAAAGCCTGAAGAAATTTGGGTTCTTATTGCCCATAATGCCAAAACAGTTTGAAATTTTAGCTCGACCCACCATCTTTTATTTTTAAAGAAAGCTATATTTCATTAATAAATTTATAAATGAAATCCTCTGTCAGAAGCAATTTGTTGTCGAACGAGATCTAGAGTGTGACAATCTAGAGTCCTCACTATTGCACCATCTCCTGCCAGGAATCTATATTAACCACAGCAGACTTTGAAGTGGAGACATTTCCTGATGTGGACTGTTTCCTCCTCAAAAGGAATCCAGTGCTGGATGTTGTTGCAGGAATACCCATCTATCAGAGATGAAAGAAGCCTGCCTGTGTGAAGGTCATTTTAACATTTATGAAAAAACTGCCTGGCATTTGACTGTTCAGGCATGATCACAACCTTTCAACACCAGCCTATTGCCTATTGGATCAACTTCAACCAATTTGGACTGACCAAGATTATCTCAAATTATCATGCTGTGGTTCCAACTGAAAGGTTGGAAGACTGTTCAACAAAAGACTATATTGCCAAGACTACTCTTGACAATGGGATCTCTTACTTCCCCTCCTGCCCTTCTTTAAGATGATGGCTACATTTGATTGGACAGGGCTCAGTGTTTCCTGGTCGAACAGTTCTTAGTTGACTCATTGAAGTTTTAGTGGAAGAATATCTGAATGACTGCAGAGTTTCCATGATTAATCCATTGCTTCATTTCAACCAATGACTATTCATTTGTGATGAAGGGTGGTAAGAAGTAAATTCAAAAATACAGTTTGGTTTCTTAGCCAACTCAATAGAAGGTGCTTTAATTTTTTAACAGTAAAACTACTGAGTTTTAAGTTGCAAAGGAAAAAGAAAGGCCCATTTTCATTACAAGAAAAAGTTGTTGAAGAATTGTATGGATGCTGAACTAATAATGGAGGTCCAAACATTTCCTAATTTGGTTTGAGATTTGCAAGTATAAGATTGACTGCAATGCACACAAGCGTTGAAAGCAGTGTAGGGTTAAAAATATGTTTGTGCATGATTGGTCATCCACCAGTGCTTAGTAGAATTGTTTAAGATGCGTTATATATGAATTTAAACCAAAAAGGTGCCACACTACAATTGAACCATAATCATTTCTTTTTGTATTAGTAAGGACAAAACAAAAAATGCAGCCACTCAGAAATTAAGTCTGCTGTCCAAATGATGCAACATGATTTTCAGTATTCAGCTAGAGCTACCAAAATATCAATGTAAACAATACAAGATCTTTTTCTCACCAATGATTCACTGCATAGGAGTCAATTATAAAAATCTTCTAAGCTCTTCAAAATTCAACATGTTGTTTGCAACATCTGACCAGGCAGAATGGTGAGCACCATCCATTTCTGAAGCCACTTGGTTGCTACTCTCCAAAGTATGGTTTCTGCCCCCTATTGCTGCATCACAATCTGGACATTTTGCACTTTCCATTGCACCTCCACATTCTGTGATAACATAGACGTGTCCATTTGGGCACTTAAACCAGTGACCTTGACGAAGGCCCATTGCCTTCACTATCATCACTCTCTCCTTCTCAGATATAGCAAGACCAGTGTCAGGTAAAATAGACTTCAGTCGTTCCATTTCCTTTTTAACAAATGTCTCATTATCTTCTGTGAACCTTTTTGTGCTTTCAAGAATCATTTGCACAGATGCAATATCACCTTGCGTTGAAGAATCTAGCTTCTTATCTGATGCCATAGTACACCGAATATAAAGGTCAGAAAGATATGTTAGCCTCTGAATTTCATTTTGCAGATCAGTAAGCTCTTGTTCCGTGAATCTTCCTCTGGGTCTATCTACCCATTTCAGACATTCAAGCAACTTCGTTTTGAATTTCATTTTCATCTGAAAATTTAGTCTTTCCTCTTGATGTTTAAGTTCAGCAAGTCTAGAGAGAAACGCAATTTTATTTTCTACTATACTCAGACCCTGTAATGGCAAAGGGTTCTGTAGTGCATGCGCTAAGTCTTTATTTTGTTTTGGAAGCTGTTCAGCTATTATAGAGTGCCTCTTGAGTTCTAATTCTAACTGTTTTCTAATTTGGTTATTTTTCTCTGCATCTCCTTGGACAAGCTTCTTCACTTTTTCAATTTCACGGAGACTGTTCTTTATTATCGCCCCATAGCGAAGATTCTTCCTGATGGGCATTCGACACTTCGGACATTCCTTTAGCTTTATGGCTGTCTTAGTATCTTCTTGCTCCTGTTTCATATAATGGTCAAAAGCAGTCACCTCGAAAATATGGCTGCAGTCTTCCAGCTGAACGAATCTCGCATCAGGCTCATCTTCATTCCCAAAGATAATTTCAGTGAGCTCAGCATAGTGGCATACACGACACAACTTGGGGCAAGGCTCACCACAGAGCCCAACACATGGGTGCTTACATTTAAGGAATTTTTTGCAAGGCTTGTTACAAGGTGGCCTGTCACATGGTTCTGAACAGAGCTTATGACACTTATAGTGCTGACAGACCCACTCACAAGGCTCCACACAAGGAATACACAGCTCCCCACACTTCTTGCTACATTTACTGTGCTTGCATACATTTTCACAGCGTCGCTGGCATGGAGGGCATTCTTTTGTGCAAGGTTCCAAACACTCATGTGAACATATTAGTAACCGTCTGCAAGGCTGCTTGCAACTTTCATGAAAGCGGCCTTCATAGCAATGATGACAAGATCCTGGACACTGGTGGCCACAGTCCAGAAGCATTTTGCATTTTTCTTTGCAAGGAACGCATGTTCCAATCTTTGTAGCCTCTTTGATGCAACAGTCAATTTCCTGGACATGATTACATTTCAGGGTTATTGACACTTTTCTGGTGCACATTGCGCATTCTTCGCCACAAGCTGCAGCACATTTATGGCCACAGTGCAGGATTTTGGAACATGGTTCTTTACAGACGAAGTCTCCTGGCTTCATAGAACAAGGCACCTTTTGCAAGTGTCCACACTGTGGAATCACTTTATCCACCCTTACTTGGCACTTGCCACATTTCTCGTAGCAGGACTTTGCACACCTATGTCCATCCTCACAAAGTACTTTCTGGCATGGTTTTAAACAATTAAATTGCTTGTGTTCCATATCATACGGATGACATGCTCTAGTACAAACGTGACCACAGTCTAATCTGTATGCACAAGGTAGGCTGCAGCCTCCCTCAGGTACTTTGTTGAAATCTTCTGCTTTGGACACAAGCGTCATAGTTTTAGGGTGATTCTGACAGGTCAACATCAGTGAGGGACCAATATTGGCCTTTTCATGCAGGGTGTGCATGATCTTGCTCCAAAGAGGAACATTTGCCAGAATGCTCATGTTTCCTATGCAGTAAAGACCTTTCTTGGCCCGAGAGAGAGCAACACAAACCCTGTTTGCTATTTGCAAGAATCCAACTTTGCCTGACTTATTACTTCTCACAAGTGAAAGCAAAATAATGTCATTCTCCTCCCCCTGGTATTTGTCGACCACATGGACTTTCACACCAGCAAATTTCTTGGATGGCATCATCTTGCGCAAAGTGAAGAGCTGTCCTGTATATGTGGTAAGGATAGTAATCTGAGAGGGTGCGTAATCCTGACAGATCAGATAGTGACACAAGGCTACAACAAAGGCAGCTTCGTGCAGATTCTGATGACTCTTCCCATCCTGGATTTCCTCTTCAGGGTAATTGTGTTCCACAAAAAACAGGTTTGAAGACACTCCCTGTTGATGAATTATGGGAATGAAGAGAGTTAAATAAAAATGCAAAGAAAATGTCAATGCAACAAATTCCACAGCTGACTAAAATTGCCTTATGCAGAACACATAATAAATTGATATAGATGGACTGGATGTATCTATGTTGCTGAGAAATTACAGAAATCTTCTTTGAAATTCCCCATTTAAAATGGAACTGGCACAGAAGCCTGGTATTCCTTTGTAAGAGGCTTGTAGCCTTTAATTTTGAAACCCTTCAGATTATTACAGATACAATGACCATTTCCAGAAGTGTCATTGTACACATTACATCTCAGATATATATTAGTAACATTAAGCACTTCAATTCAGTCGTGTACTAGTGGTAAGGGGAAAAGCTGATTTGTTCCAGCTTGAATGCATTTGAAATTATGTCCAGATCAGCTTCAGTCCGAGATTTTATCATCTGAGCTATCGGCATCCTATGTTATTCAGGCTGTTTCTTTAAACAGAGTTAGCAGGATCAATTCAGGCATATTCATTACAAAGTTGGAGATTTTAAGCTATGTTTGTTATTTTAGTGTTTTGTTATTTTAGTGTCTCAGGTGGGAAGCCTCTATACTCACAACCTTTATTTCTTTATCCTAATGCACTCTGGCCATTTCACAGATACAAATTTCACAACCTTGATGCCATCCACATCTTTGCTGCTCATCTAACTTTTATCAGTTTGGTCCACCTCTCACACATGTTTGCTAACCAACATTGGCCTCTGGTTAAGCTAAGCTTTTATTTTTAAAATTCTTATCCTTGTTGTCAAATCTCTACAAGGCCTCAACAGTCCCTCGCTCTGTAACCTCCTCCATTGTGTCTGTCTGTGCTCCTCTAATTCTGTCCTCTTGAGCAGCCTTAATTTATGGCTATATTTTAAGTTGCACAGGCTCTAAGCGAGCGTGTTCCAAAACGTGGATCAGAAATCCGAAAGGGGTCCAGAGCGTTGACTTTGGGATTCTGAGTTCTGAAGCCACAATGGTTGAAGCGGATCTCTATCCTTCTCCCCCCACTACTTTCAAAGGTCTTCTCCTCCCACCCCCTGCCTGTTTGTCATAGTTCACAACACTCAAACCTCAAAGTGGGGTCACAATGGGAAAGCACAGGAACATAAGAAAATAGGCACAGGAGTAGGCAATTCAATCCATTGAGCCTTCTCTGTTATTCAATATCATCATAGTCGATCTAACAAGACAATGTCTGTTACTCATTCTAATCCATATGTCACTGGTAATCAGAAATATATCAATCTTACCTTAAAAATACTCAAACACTGAGCTTCCAAGTGCTCTGTGACAGAGATTACTAAAGGATCACAACCCACTGAGTAAAAAGAAAACCTTCTTACCTTGGATCTAAATGGGAACCCATTTATTTTTAACTTGTGTTTCCTGGTTCTCGACTTCCCAACCTATGGGAACATCTTACCCATATCTACCCTATCTCCTCCTTTCAGTATTTTGGATGTTTTAATGAGATCACCTCTTATTCTTCGAAATATTATCGAGTGAATCCTGTGAGTATAAAGGCAGTAGGTGTATACTTAAGAGGGAAATCAGGAAAGCCAGCAGAATCCAAAGGGATTTTATAAATACATTAAGGACAAAAGGATAATTCGGGAAAGAATAGGGCCCCTCAAAAGATCAGCAAAGGCAGCCTATTTGTGGAACCCCAGGAGATGGGGGGGGGGATACAAAACAAGTATTTTGCATCAGTGTTTACTGTTGGGAAGGGCGTGGAAGATATAGAATGTGGGGAAATAGATGGTGACATCTTGAAAAATGGACATTTTACATAGGAGGTGGTGCTGGATATCTTAAAATGCATAAAAGTGGATAAATCTCCAGGACCTGATCAGGTGTACCCTAGAACTCCTTAGGAAGCTAGGAAAGTGATTGCTAGGCCCCTTGCTGAGGTATTTGTATCATCAATAGTCACAGGTCAGGTGCTGTAACACTAGAGGTTGGCTAACGTCATGCCACTATTTCAGAAAGATGGTAAGGAAAAGCCAGCGAACTATAGACTGGTGAGCCTGACATCGGTGGTGGGCAAGTTGTTGGACAGAAACCTGAGGGACAGGATTTACATCTATTTGGAAAGGCAAAGACTGATTAGGGATAGTCAACATGGCTTCGTACATAGGAAATCATGTCTCAAGAACTTAATAGAGTTTTTGGCAGAAGTAATGAAGAGGACTGATGAGGGCAGAGCGTTAAAAGTGATTTATATGGACTTCAGTAAGGCATTCAAAAAGATTCCTCATGGTAGACTGTTTAGCAAGGTTAGATCTCATGGAATACAGGGAGAACTAACCATTTGGATACAGAACTGGCTTGAAAGAAGAAGAGGGTAGTGGTGGAGGGTTGCCTTTCAGACTGGAGGCCTGTGACCAGTGGTGTGCCACAAGGATCGGTGCTGGGTCCACTGCTTTTCGTCATTTATATATATGATTCGGATGTGAACTTGGGAGGTATAGTTACTAAGTTTGCAGATGACACCAAAATGGGAGGTGTAGAGAACAGTGAAGATGATTAACTCGGAGTACACCGGGATCTGATCAGATTGGCTAATGGTCTAAGGAGTGGCAGATGGAATTTAATTTAAATAAATGTGAGGTGCTGCACTTTGGAATGTTTGAAATGGCAAATGGCAAATTGTTGCTGAACAAAGAGACCTTGGAGTACAGGTTCATAGTTCCTTGAAAGTGGAATCATGGGTAGATAGGATAGTGAAGGTGGCATTGGTATACTTTCCTTTATTGGACAGAGCATTAAATATAGGAGTTGGTGGTCATGTTGCGGCTTGACAGGTCATTGGTTTGGCCACTTTTGGAATATTGTGTGTAATTCTGGTCTCCCACCTATTGAAAGGATGTTGTGAAACTTGAAATGGTTCAGAAAGATTTACAAGGATGTTTCCAGGGTTGGAGGATTTGAGCTATTGGGAGAAGCTGAACAGGCTAGGGCTGTTTTCCTTGGAGTGTTGGAGGTTGAGGGGTGACCTTAGAGAGGTTTAAAAATTCATGAGGGGATAGAATAAATAGACAAAGTCTTTTCCCTGGGGTGGGGAGTCCAGAACTAGAGGACATAGGTTTAGGGTGAGAGGGGAAAGATATAAAGGGACCTAAGAGGCAACTTTTTCATGCAGAGGGTGGTGCATGTCTGGAATGAGGTGCCAGAGGAAGTGGTGGAGGCTGGTACAATTACAACATTTAAAAGACATCTGGATGGGTATATGAATTGGAAGGGCTTGGAGGGATGTGGGCCAAGTGCTGGCAATTTGGACTAGATTAGTTTAGAATATCTGGTTGGCGTGAATGGGTTGGACTGAAGGGTCTGTTTCCATATTGTACATCTCTATGACTCTATGATTCTAATACAGGTTGAGCTTGCCCAATCTTCCTCTTAGAACAGTTCCATCATCCCAGGAGCAAGTTGTGTTAACCTTCCACTGCATTCTCTCCGCAACAATAATATTCTTCCTGAGATAAAGAGACCAGAATTGCCCACAGTGCTCCAGGTGCAGTATAACCAAGCTGCTAGACGACTGAAGCAAGACTTCACTACTTCTGGATCCAAGTTTTTTTTTGCACGCAAGGCTAGCATTCTATTAGTCTTCCTGATAGTTTGCTGTACGTGCATGTTCGCCTTCAGTGACTTAACAACTAGGATACAAGGATGTACTTTTGTATATCTGAAATTTCTAACAGCATACCATTTAAGAAATACTCTGCACATCTGATTTGCCTACCAAAGTGAATAACCTCTTATTTTTTCCACATTATATTCCATCTTCTATATTCTTCCCATTTACTAAGCCTGTTAAAATTTTCCTAGAGTCCCATTACATCTTCCTTCCAAAATACCTTTGCTCTTAGCTTTGTATCATATGCAAATTTGGAGATATTACATTTGGTCCCCACCTCCAAATTATTGATATATAATGTGAACAGCTGGGGCCCAAGTATTGATCCTTGCGGTACCCCACTCGTCACAACCTGTAAACGTGAGATTGACCTATTCATTACTACTTTCATTACTACATTCTTTATTAATCAATCATTAATTCATATCAGTACATTACATCTGATTCCATGTACTTAAATATTTCTAACTAGTCTCCCGTGGGGTACTTTATCAAATTCTTCTGAAAATCAAGTGGACTATGACTATTGGCTCTCCTTAATCAATATTGCTGATAAAATCTTCAAAAAAACTCAGTCAAACACAATTTCCTATGTTTGGAACCATTGTCCTAAAACATGGAATTCCCTCCTTAAATCTGTCTGCCTCTATCTCTCATTCCTCCTTGAAGATAATAGTTAAAATCTGCTTTGTTAATCAAGTGTATGGCCATCTGCCCAAATACCATTTTACACGAATTAAGTGTCAAAATGGTTTTACGTTGATTTAGTTTCAAATTAGCTTTATAATACTCCTTTGAAGGAGCATTTAATTACATTAAAGGCACCATATGAATGGAAGTGTGGACCAAAAGCTTTTATCATCCTAAGTGCTTCAGTGACTTCTCTAAATTACTTCAATGATCAGAGTAAAACTGCATTCAATATTATCCAATTTAGACTTGTTCCATTGCTGTCAAAATGGTTGATTCACAAATGTAGAAATGCAGACCAAACCTTGATATTTTCATAATTCATCACAGATGGGTGATTCTCTAGCTGTTCATAGATATGAGGACTCAATAATGCAGCTATTTCAGGCCTCATGCGATGCTGGAACAAAAAAAAATCATGACAGAATTAACATTTTCTCCCAAATGTTAACCTCCCCCATACAATCACACTCACTATTCTGTAGATATTAAACTCATGGGGAAATGTAATGATTTGTAGTCTATTGTGAGTATCTTCTTAGCTCTAATAGAGTCGGTTACTCCCATGTGCAAAACTTGGCTTGTATTCCTATAATCTCCTTGTATGTCAGCATCACGTTGTAGCCTGAGAAAGATAGACATGTCTTAAGAATGTTTTAAGAATGTCACTAACTTTAAAAAAAAACGTTCATGGGCAGGGCCAGCATTCAATGCCCATCCCCAATTGCCCTGGAGAAGGTAGTGAGCTACATTTTTGAACCACTGTAGTCCACAAGGTTTGTGTACAGAGGTCAGTGCTAGCCAAACATAAGGCCACAAATCAGCATAATCTGTGCACAGCTTGTATGGTTTGCAAATGAGCAGACATCAAGAAACATATTAAACATAATGATAACTCTACAGAGTCAACACAAACGCAATCCTCAGAATGAAGGAACAGAAGGATCAAAATCACAGCTTTATGTGGTAGTTCCCAGGTCCGGTCTAGTCAGTTGGCAGCAAGTCCCCTTCAGAGACTATGAAATGGCTCATTCAGTATTCTGAATTCTCCATGTTAATATTTGACAACTTTAACATTACTCTTGTTCATATGGATTACTTGTTCACGTACTCAATCATGTTAGACATTTATTTTCTTCAAGGAAAGGGAATGTTGTGATAGTATGCTTGCTAATACATAAAGTAGGTTTATTTAAAGAAATGATTATACAACTAGTTAGATCATAACAGGGAGAGAGACAATGTCACATCTTAATCAATTTGTATAATAAGCAGTACATGAAACAGCCTCCAAAAAAGTTCAGTATTCAATCTCTATGTTTACCTTCAGCTTTAATTGCTTAAGCTAGAGAGAGAGATAATATAATAACTATAACTAGGGACATAGGGTGCTAGTGGCGCTATTGTGATGCTCCACCCCAAACCTTAAGCACAACACATGAAGAGCTTACAACTGACATTCTCATTAAGATCAACATCACCTGTGTAGCTGCATTCTTCCACTGGAAAATTTGTTGCTGATTTTAAATTCATTGGATTTCACTTCAATCTTACAATGGCTTTCCAAAGCTTTGCTGCATTCTTCTGGTCATCCTCAAAGAGACTGGAAGTATGACTCCTGTGAGACCTTCAATTCTGACAGTAACCTTAACTTTGATACCTTGCTTCTCTGGATCAATAACATTTTGGTCTTAGAGGCATAGTTCAAGCACCTACTTTAAACAGTCTGTATTCTAGATGCTTTCTAGCACATCTCTGGACATCTTGCTGTGACTGTATCATTTTATTTTTATCCCCTCAGGAGGGACTGCGGCTTTAAAAGCTGTCATGAACTGTAATGGCAGCAGAGCTGAGAACAAGCTGCCCCCTGAGTGGTATTCGCAGCATGGGCTTTTAGCCTGCAGGCAAGGGAGGGACCTGGCATCATGATTAATTAATAGTGGCCAAATATACTGATAGTAGAAAAGGACTGGATGTCAAAGAAACAAGACTGCAGTGAACTCTGCACCTGAAATTGCCATTGCTTTTCTTCACTGGTTCAGATAAAACAGAGAATACAGTCAGTTACACTACTGACACAATCACTCTCGGAGATAAAGCTGGTGATCTATTTGCACCTTTTCACAAGGAGATTCCAATTTAAATAATTATTGTCAGTGAGTACTCAATGTTATTGCCTCAATACAGCTTCTGCTATGTTGTATTATCCATTATCAGGTAATGTACACAAAACTGAAACAGACATACCGATTGAACACAGATTTTTAATGAGGCTTCTTCTTATTGCTGTTATTGTGCTGATCACTGCACAAATTAAGGTGGCTACTGGCTCACATGACATTGCTTCATTTCTTATGATGAAATAACTATTTACGTCATGATATATATTAACTTAGTATTGTTCACAACAAGATCAATCCAGGTTATTGTATTGAACCAAGTTGGAACAGCAACAACAGCAGGACCACTAGTGCCTCTAAATATGCTGGGCCCACACTGTCACAAGCATGAGCTACACCCAGAATGCTGCTGGGATTTCTCAGATCTGTAGCAGAGATTTGACAGCTGACCCTGTTGCTGTCGCATTGCACTGACGTGTGCATGATAAATGTGGAAACCATAGGAACATAATTGCTGGGAGTGTTTGAACAAAGCAACCTCAATTACCATGCAACAAGAATTTAGGAAGCAGCACTTCAGCTGGCTCTCATTCCTGCTCTTTACACCTGTTCACAGAAGGAAGGAATTTGTATCTAGGGAGGTTTTGCTCATCACAAATTCCCATGCGAACATTTACTTTAGATTAGTACAATAGCAGGAGGGAATTTTTCAGCTCCAGCAAGAAACAGTTTATTATTTGTGTGGCTGTACTAGCTACTGGAGTAGCGGTTCTTGAGAAATTAGTAACAGGAGCTGTGAAATTTTATCCTCCCTGAAAGCCAAATATTGACTATCAATTTTTGTAATATCATAGTTAGAAAATGACAACCTTTAATTTGCTCCAATTTAAATTATAGCTATGTTCCAACAGCATTGAGGCAAGGTAGCTGAAATATTTTTGCATTCATCCATTCTCACCTGATAATCTAGTCGTACATAAGGAACGTTCACTTTTACAAGACGTTCAAACAAAGACACTTCCAGATAGAAGTTTCTGGCCAGATCATATACTGTAGCACTAGGTCGAAGCTGTTAAGAAAGAATTAAATATTAATGACAAGTTAAAAGACACAGAAAACACACAAAATTCACATAATTGGCCCATAACAGATGATCAGACAGGCACATTAAAAACTCTTCAAAAGCATTATTAGAATGTTAAGATGACATTTCATAGTGGTCACTGGATAATCACCAAGAAAACCACACAGGCTGCAGATTAGCTTATTATGAGAGAAACATCAAGTGTAAGGTCATAAGGAAGACATTTGTTAAACCATAATGTATTGAAATTAAAGCACATTCTTTTGGACGTTCAGCCTAGTCTGGCATAGGTTTGTGTAAAATAGCACTTTCATTGAAGTAGTTCCCAGTTTAGGTGGTTACAGCTGCTGAATTACAGTACAGGCTGTTGGTTACAGCAATCTTGTCTTGTTTAAAACCTAGACATTTCAGTGGACTATCTGAGATTTTGTAGAGCAATCCTGTTACATCATTTAAAAAAAACATGCATTGCTAATATTTAAATAATTGATAAACAGATTATGATGTCAAAAAAAGTTGTGGCAAGGACAAAATGATTGACATTGAATTTATGCACAGGACCCCTGGGCAAAATTGTGTTCATCTTTACAATCTATGAGCATCAAAACAAATTTGTTTTTTTTTGGTTCTATTTTGAGGTTGATGACAAAAACTCACTTTAGGGACAACTGGAGAAAAAAGGTGACAAACCAAGTTGAAAAATAGTTAAACAAAAAGTTATTTGTGTTTGCTTGTACATCTGCTCTTCAGATAGGACAGCACACCACAAGAAGTGGAATGTGGAAAGAAGCAAGGGGGTGGTGGTGATGGGTTGTTTTTCAGACTGGAGGCCTGTGACCAGTGGTGTTCCACAGGGATCGATACTGGATTCACTTTTGTTTGCCATTTTTATAAATGATATGGATGAGAATATAGGAGGTATGGTAACTAAGTCTGCAGATGGCACCAAAATTGGTGGACAAGTTTTCTAAGGTTAAAAAGTGAAATTGACCATTTGGATCTGAAGAGTGGCAGATGGAGTTTCATTTGGATAAATGTGAGGTTTTGCATTTTAGTAAAACAAAGGCAAGACTTACGCAAGTAATAGTAGAGCCCTGGGCAGGGTTGTAAAACAGAGGGGTCATGTACATTATTCTTTGAAATTTGCACCACAGACAGACAAGGTGGTTAAGCAGGTATTTAGCACACTTGTCTTCATTGCTCAGTACAGGAGTTGGGATGTCATGCTGAGGTTGTACAAAATGTTGATGAGGCCTCTTCTGGAGTACTGGATCACCCTGCTCTAGGAATGATGTTATTAAATTGGAGAGGGCTCAGAAAAGATTAACCAGGATGTTGCTGGGAATGGAGGGTTTAAGTTATAAGGAGAGGCTGGGACTTTCTTCACTGGAGCATAGGAGGTTGAGGTGTGACCTTATAGAGGTTTGTAAAATCATTAGGGACATGGATAAGGTCAGTGGCAAGGCTCTTTTCCCTGGGGTGCGGGAGTTCAAAACTAGGGAAGAAAGTTTTAAAAAGGACATGAGGGGCAACCTTTTTTATTTACACAGTGAGTGGTTCATGTGTGGAATGAACTACCAGAGGAAATGGTGGATGCAGGTACAGTTGCAATATTTAAAAGACATTTTGATAAGCTCAGGAATAGGAAAGGTTTGGAGGGATATGGGCTAAATGCAGGCAAGCGGGACCAGTTTAGTTTCGAAACTTGGTCAGCGTGGACTAGTTGGACCAAAAGGTCCATTTCCATGCTGTACGACACTAAGGTCATTTTTGTACTTGTCATTTCGAAGATAAATGTTTAGAAAACACATCGAGTATTGTGACTTCATGACTACAAGCATCGCCATGAATTTTCCATTGCAACTGGTGAAGCTAAATACAGGAAACTATTCCTATATGTGCACACTATTACCTTAGTTTGGCTCATTGACAGTTCATATGCACAAACTCTGCAGCATATCTTGCTGGAAGCATATGTTGCTATTAGTGTTGGTCATTCCATTCATATATCCTAAACTTATCTTTAATTTGCCATCTATTGCAAGATGCAAGTAAGTTTCATCACATGAAATGAACCAAATGAGGGTCTTAACCATGAATAGTCTTTACCAATAAAAGACTCTTGAACATTTTATTGGCACAAGCATCAGTTTTCATCTTTCCCTCCTGGGCCCTTTCCCTTTCCAGAAATGAACACTCCTTTGGGGAAGAACTCAGCTCATTACATAAAAAAATTCAATAACACATGCACCAAATTAACAAGCTGTTCAATTAATCAAATTAAATAAATGCTCACCAGGGGTAGGGAGAAAAATGGAGAAACAAGGGAAGGAACTAAATCAGAATTGTTGGAAGGGGAGATAAAGCACTCCAGCCCAAAGGTCCCACCACTCTTAAAGCGATGAGGCTTCTGGTGGACTAAAGGACACAGTTTTTTTTAAATTTCATATGCTGTACATCTCTCTATACTGTAGTGATTGTAATGAGGTCAGTCAACTGGACATTCCATAATATGAGTTCCTTCAGTGGTCCCGCCGGTCCAAACAAGGGAATATGGCTCACATAAAAGGGTAAATTTCAGGATATTGAGGCTGGAGTGCCTGATTCAGTGAGAGGCAGTACTGTTGTCAAAGGCTATGCATTTGTATATAAAGGGTTATTGGTGATGGGATACTAGCATCTGAAGAGTTATTTGACATTCATTATTTCGTAATGTATTAATAATATTATGGACTAGACAAAACCTTCTTCAAAAATATCAAAAAGATACCCTAGACCCGAGCTTTTATATTATTTAAAGTGTGAGTTGATGTGTTCCAGATGTAATTCGATTGGTTACACTCCTCGGCTTTAAGCAAAACACACTTTACTCTTATCCTACAGGTAAAGTAAAAACAAAAGAAAGAAGAATTGATATAACTTCGACTCTATTGGAAAACTTAACAGAAAACCAGATTATATAACTGCAAAATAGTAATTGTTCCAATAGTAAAACCCATAAATACACTCTTGACAGAGGCAAGTTCAGTAAAATGGGTTGTTTCTCCAGTTCAGGAGGAAAGAACACCAAGAGAAAGTTCTGTTCGAGAGCAGGGTATGGCAGCTTCTAAAACCAATTTCAAACCCAAACAATGACTGAAAGCTAAACTAAAAGCCTCATTCTACGGGAGCTTGACTCCACCCATTCATGCTGCTTAGATTGTTCCAACTTTAAAAGGAAAACCCAAGACCTCACAAAGTGTTTACTTTATTGGCTTGGAAAAGATAACTCAGTTCAAAACCTCTTTAAAAAGAAAGGACAAAATACACCTCTGAAAGTCATAGTATCGTCACAGTAAACATAACTCATGATAACATCAAAATAAATGACTTCAAAAGAAAACTGTAACATAACCCTAGTATATGAATGTCCAATGACTATTGTTATGGACCAGACCAGGCCCCTGAACATATATTAAAAATGTAGTCTAGCCATTAACTTTATCATGTTTTAAGAGTAAATGTGAGGTGCTGTTTTCCAGATGCTATTCAAACTACTCAACGTTAAGCAAAACAATTTATTTAAGCATGATAGTTAAAATAGAACAAAAGAAAGAGGAACTTGGAATAACCTAACTCCATTGGAAAACTTAACAGAATAATTGATACAGTAATTATTACTAATTAACTGTTAAAATATAATAACATCCCAAATACACCCCTTTGGTAAAAGACAAATTCAGGAAATAAATGGTCTCACATACAGTTTACTAATCCAGGAGGAAAGAACATCAAAAGACAATTGAGAGAGAGTATAGCAGCTGAGAGAGACCCACTGCATTCCAACTCTTCTGAGACCCCAGCAACAACTGCTGAATCTAAAATCACTGATTCGGTGGATGGGAGCTTGACCATACCCACTCAGACTACTTCTATTGTTTCACCTTTTAAAAAAACACCCAAGGCTTCTCAAGTTGATTGTCTTCTCATAGACTGCACAGCACCTCTAATCTCTCTCTAAAAGAAACCAGGATAAAAGATACCTCTTAAAACCATCTTCACACTATGATCTGCTCTCAATCAACTCTGACGCAGTTACTTTCAGCCTTGAAAGGACCTGCACTTCGAACTATGACAGTAGCATTCCCCCCTCCCCCAAACTCCCTAAACTGCTTTGAAAGAGTAGAGAAGATCATCAAAGAAAGCAGGAAGCAATGCCTAACCAAATCAAATGAGCAGTCAATTAAGTGGCAGAAGGGAAGAGCAGCTGTACTGACCTGCTGGTGATCCCCGATCAGGATAAGATGTTGGCAAGCACTGCTGAGTGTTGTTATTAAATGAGCTTCCAGAACCTCAGCTGCTTCCTCTACTACCACAATGCGGGGTCTTAGCTCCTGGAGTACCTTCCTGTATTTCGCTGCACCTAGTTGCATGGATAATTCAAGTCAATACTTTTAGTCATGGAGTCACAACTCCTGATTTTTGTACAAAAGTAAGTATTGCAGATGCTGAAATAAAAACAAGAAATGCTAGAAATACTGTGACCTTTCATCAGGATTCCAGATCCGCCTAAAGATTATTACTCTAAAATTTTAGGCAGAATTTTTGTAGTGAGCCGGATTTGTCGTGATCTGTCACATCAATCTGGGAACAGTTGTGAGTGAGCCTGCAATTTCTCACCATTGATTAGCATGTCAGTTCTCAGCACAGGTCAGACTTCTGGTCATTTTCCAGGAGATTGGGTGAGGTTCAGAATAGCAACTTCATGCTTGTCATTTGTTACGGACCAGATCAAACCCCCTCAAAACATATCAAGGACATAACCTAGACCTGAATTTTTATCTTATTTAGAGGCAAGTGTAAGGGACTGTATTCCAGATGTAATTTAATTGGTCAAATTTTAAAGAAACATATTTTATTCTTACACTTCCGGTAAAATACATACAAAATAGCATAACTTTAACTCGATCAAAATACTTAATAAACTAATATATTATTTAAATACTGTTCATCTACTGTTCCAATATAGCAGCATCTCAAAAACACACCTTCAGCAGAGGCAAATTCAACAAAATAGATTTCCCTCACATGCTATCACCTCCAGTGCAGAAGAACACCAACAGAATGAAACTAGCAGCAGAGAGAGAGAGAGAGAGAGAGAGGGGGGGAGAGAAAGAGAGAGAGGGAGAGATGTATCTCGCAGCTTCATTTTGAACAACTGAAAGCAAAATTAAAATCCTGTGTCTGTTTCACTCATGCTTCTTTTGCCCAATTAAAAAAAACAAAGCGATTTACTCCTCTTTTCATGGGGCAGCCACCTCTCTTCAAGAGAAACAGGACAGGACAAATCTCTCTTAAAGGCACATTTCATCGCACATGAGGGATTCAGTCAGACCCCGTAGTATCCAAAACATGGCCAGAATGAGGTGGTCACCTCCCAACTGCCAGGCTAGGATAAAAGTGACCAGGATTGCTTTGAAACACCCACTCCCCATCCAACAATGTCGACTTGGAAATGATCACAGTTGCAAGTGGAGACTGGAATGGCACAAAGTTGGTCTGGCAGCTAAAGGGGCATGTCAGTCTGTAAGTTCTCCCCCACTCTCTTTCCTGGAACTACAGGCTGTCCCTATTCCATGGTGGAAGGCCTCCCATTCGCAATACTGAGTAAAAATTGTATTGAGTAACATAGTGCAGTACAAGGACCCTTGTTTGATCCCAATGTCAATGAGAAAGTCTAAGCTCAAACCAATTAAGAAAAAGGTTATCAATCTCTCAATGAATTAAAGGAAATAGTGAAGGGAATCCTATAGCTGTGATAGAGAAATGATTTCTCTCTGCTGTTTGAGCAGTGAACATGATGGTGTTGAGTTAGATGGGGCTGTTGTCTTATTGTGTGTTTTCACAACTTGTTAAGGGTAAATAAGTCAGATTTCAGTCTGGGCTTGGACTTGTCCAGTGTAATATCAGGTAGGATCATAACAGGACACTGCCACCACATCTGTGTTCTTCCAGTCTTTTTTGTTTTGATTTTAACATTTTTGTGTTTTCAAATAACTGAGGGAAATTTACTTAAACCTTGCTACAGGTGACACATTTAAGAAGGTTTAAGAAATTCTGAGCTGCTACAATCACCACAATGTGATAATGGACACTGATGACTACCAGGAGAAGCTGCTGTGCAGTTTGTACATATGGACTGTCAACAATGTGCAATGGTGACCTTTTGTCACAATCTATTACTTGGTATGTGTCGTAAAATTCAGAGATGATATACCCAAGCAATGTTAAAATCAACGAAATAAAGAGCCAAATATAGAGTTATGATTACAATAAGAGGAAGTTAAAAGGTTGCCAAGCAGTGAGACTGCTGATCAGCAGACACTGAGTGTGTGCTTCTGGTTCATCAGGTCGGATTCTCCTCTTTCAAGCTGAAATCCACCCAGCCTAACCTCAGTCCTGACTCATTTCTCTCCACTGGGAGGGCATTTGATAGTCATAATGGTCTCCTGACAATACCAAAATGAAAAAGTCTGACTTTTAAGGAAGCAGAAGTATCCCAAACATCAGCGAGTCATTGGCCTTGTAGGTTTTAGGAGAGGCTTACGACTACTAAACAAGATAGGTGGGGACTATGTTTAAGGAAGATGACACCATTACAAGAGCTGGGGAAAGGAGAGAGCTGATGACAGTTACAGCCATTTCGATCACCTTCTACATGGTAGTCGCTGGAAACACCAGTAACGAGGATGGACACTAGGCAAATTTGCAAGGATTACAGTTGAGGAGGATGTGAGCAGTAATGAAGGAAGGGCACAGTGGAATCCAAATTAAATAATGAGACAGGAATAGGAACAGTCTCCCTGCTAGAATACACCTCACTCTCTGTCCATTTCAGGCTGTATTGTCGAAGCCGTTTTTTTGGCCACCCTGTTAAGTGTATCAGCAAAATTCCATACGCAGCATGTATATTTGAATGAGAAACCCATTTATAAACAAGCTTACATTTCTGTTACATACTAGTCACAGAGAAAATCTCCTACTCCTACTTCCAACCCCATTCCTACACGCAAGTTGGTAAATCAAGTTGAGTATTTTGATGTCATTGTTGCATAATCTGCGTTGAGTCAGCACAGTAAGTAAATGTAAAAAGATCACACCTGTTGTTGTCATCCCCACAACCTTAGCCTCCTTCAGAACCCAGAGGTCTTCTTGTAGCCTTAACTCTGCCAACCTGTCAGCTGCTGCTTGGTAGAGCTGCTCATGCTGAATTATCCTTCGTCTTACGTCCGTTTGATACATGGACAACCATAACCTGGAATTTTCAAAGGAATTTTTATAGCATCTAATTCTTCGAGTGCTCACTGGTCTGAAAGTACAGGAAACAATGTGGGAACTTCTTCCTTTAAAACACCACAAACCTAGATGTTGTGTCATGGCTGGGTATTCCTGGAACAAATACACGCTCCACCCTATTCCTACACTTCAGATGTGCAGGAAATTCAAGTACAGTTATAGTACAACTCCATTACTAGCCACTAGACCTGTTTGTTTAGATCATTTTCAGTTATTTGTACTTAGAAATTTGAAGGTACTTCTGTGCTCAGATTCAAACTTACAAAAACATGATCCTGATGGAAATTGAGGTGGTGGTTATTGGAAAGATATTTCTTCTTGAGGGGGAGACCATGACAAGGGACACAGTCTGAAATAAATGTTTCTCTTTGAGGATGGCAATGGGAAGAAATCTTTTCTATCACAGGGTCTTTAGTCTGTGGAATTCTCTTCCACAGAAAACAGTGGAGGCTGAGTCATTTTCAAGGTGGATTAGGCGGCTTTTTGATGGACAAGTCAATTAGGGTTATGGGCATATAGGAAATCAGGAGTTGGACCACAATCAGATCAGCCATGATCTTAGTGAATGGTGGAACAGGCTTGAAGGTCTGAGTTGCCTACTCTTGCTCTTACATCCTGTTTTCCTATGTTCTTAAATTTGGATTGGTTCTATTCCTGGGGTCTCTGTAGTTTCCAGACAGGGATTAAGAGTCCACTTCCACCTTCTTTATCGTCACTATCAAACTATGCTTCCTCAGGACAAAGGTGAAGAAAATGTGCCCTGTTATTTCAATTTGCTGGTGGCAAGTTCTAAAATAAGGTACCTCTTGCAACATTTGATCAGTTTCTCAGAAATGCATGTTACATCTCACTACATTTAATACCTTCTAAACGTAAAGATAAAAATGTTTTTTGAAAACCATTTGAGTAAAACAGATTAATTTCTATCAAATGAACTCATGTTACCAAAGTGGTGACAACATATTTATTGATTAATAAAACTCAATAACATCATGCAAGGTTTCTGTGGCATATATAACTTGGTTTCTTTTTTAATGTTGTGAATTTTAAATATGAATTTTAAAACCACTTGCTAAGTCAAATTGTGTGGCTTCAGTAAACTTAGTTCAATGATTCCATGAGTGAGAATCATAGAACCATAGAATCCCTACAGCATGGAAGATGGGCATTTGGCCCATTGAGTCCACACCGTCTCTCCGAAGAGCCCCCATCCCACCCTATCCCAGTAATCCTGCATTTCCCATGGCTAATTCACCTAGCCTGCACACCCCTGGACACGAAAGGCAATTTAGCATGGTCAATCCACCTAACTTGCACATCTTTGTCCTGTGGAAGGAAACCAGAGCACCTGGAGGAAACCCACACAGACATGAGGGGACTGTGCAAAGTCCACACAGATAGTCGCTCGAGACTGGAATTGAAACCGGGTCCCTGACACTGTGATGCAGCAGAGTTAACAATGAGCCACCATGCCAAACACAAGAAATAAGTAGCTTCATTTGGGAAAAACCTATTTCATACAGAACCCCAATAAGCTGCAGTAGAGGTATTTCTCTGAATGATAAAGCTCTGTTCAGTGGCAAGGTTATATAGTCTCAAGAACACTGGAGTTTAGCAACAAAAAGCTGGGCAAATACAGCAGGAAATCTTGAGGGAAATCAAGAGCAGCACTCAGCTCTGACCTGTACAGGCGCCATCGATCTTTGAGAGGAAGCATCCAGATATTGAAAATTCTCTCCTCCTCTTGTGCAGTCATAGCACCACTCTTGCGGAGTTCCGCCTGTGCTTTCTGTTTCATTTTCTTCCTTTCACCCCGTTGCACCTGTTTCAAAACAGGAACAATGCACTTCAAGTGGGATTGAATAATCACATGAAAAAAATATACGTTGGAATAAAACACAGTTTTAGGCAATGCAGGGGATAAACTTCAGGAATCTTTTAAATGATTACATATGTGACATGTTACTTCTACAATGTATTCTTTTCCAACTATGTGTTAGCTTCAGAGAATCTCATCCAGCCCACTTGGCCTCAAATCTCTAAGCAAATGCTCTGATGTGCACTGATAGCAGTAAGCTTCCCATTGCCATGGCATACTCTGAGGACTTTTATATCAATTTGTGCACGCTCATACTGATGGAGCGAAGAGTTGAAATTTCATGGACTGAATTATATTGAGACTCCCCCACTGCCTTGCCTCAACTTAGAAAGGGGAGTTGTCTGTCCAAGGGAAGAATGGCTGCCCTAAGTTATTTAATCACTAATAGGCTGAAGATGGGATTTCTGCCACTCAAGGAGAGGACATCCCACCTGAAAGAGCTGCCAGCCAATCAGAGGCCAACAGCTGTCAAAGTAGCAGCAGCGCCAACATGAATAGTGGTCACTGTCAGTACTACACTTGGGCAATAAGAGGTAAGAATCAGAACTTTGTAACTGTCAGGAGTCAGCAGAGAGGGTAGGGGGTGCTGAGGTTTAGGAGTTCGTTATGGAAGGGAAACCTTGGGAGTGGTTGCAAATTGGGGAAGGGAAGTTGGGAGAAGGACCAGGGAACCACTTAAGGAGTGATATTGCCACTACTAAACCATGCGGGGAAATCTGTGAGTTGGCCACCTGAATGCGAGTCTGTCCTGCCAGTTAAATGAGTGTGGTGGTGGGAAGAAGTCCTCAAGTGGAAATATATTATCCACTTTTGAAGAGGCTCACTTGATCCACTGGTGGGCAGGTAGTATGAGTCCAGCCCTGCTGCTGGTGTATTTACAGTGGGGTCCGAGTGGACATGTAGGACATGCCACCTTGCTTTCAAAACTGTCAGCAAGAGAGCATTAAATCCAGCCCAAACTTCAGTGATGAGTCCAACTAATCATGACAGCAGCTCTAAGTTTCAAAACCTCTGGATTCACCTGCCAGCCATCTTGGTCCTGTGGATTTCCTCTCTGAGCTCCCCGGTTGTTAAGATTCATTGCTAACAAGGTGTTTGCCAGTTCGTTAAGATCAGCATCTTGTTTCTTCTTGGTCCTCATTTTTGGCTCATCGTCATCAATCATTCTATCTCTCTGGATAAGCTCTGCTTCCTCAGAGATTTGAATCAATTCATCCTCCATATCTTCATCTTCCAGATCCTCCTGCTCTTCATCTTCAAAAAAAAAATGCAATAAGAAGGTATATAACATGAGAGACAGGAGCAGGGTTGAGTCATATCATCTTGTTTACCTCCCATGCTGTTCAACTGGATCATAGCTCATTTTCCATCTCAACTCCATTTCCTTGTCCAACTCCACATCCCTTGATCTCCAAATGTATTGTCTGCATTAAGCTTACTTAATAATTGAGTACCATTGCTCAATAGGACAGTAAATTCTGAAAAACACAACCATCTGAGTGAAGGAAATTGTCCTCATCTCAGTTAAAATTGACCAATCCCCAATCCTAAAACTGTAATCCCTGGTTTCTAAACTATTGTCATATGATTCATTGAGAAAACTTCTCATTCTTCTAAATTCCACAAAATATAGGCCTATTCTAATAAATCTCACACAGAACATAGAACATTAGAACGCAGTATAGGCCCTTCGGCCCTTGATGTTGTGCAGACCTGTGAAACCAATCTGAGGCCCATCTAACCTGCACTATTCCATTTTCATCCATACGTCTATCCAATGACCATTTAAATGCCCTAAAATGTGGCCAGTCTTCTACTGTAGCAGGCAGTGTGTTTCACGCCCCTAATATTCTGAGTAAAGGAACTACCTCTGACATTTGTCCTTTATCTATCACTCCTCAATGTAAAGCTATGCCCCCTCGTGCTAGCCATCACCATCTGAGGAAAAAGGCTGTCACTGTCCACCCTATCTAACCCTCTGATTATCTCAATTACGTTACCTCTCAACCTGCTTCTCTCTAATGAAAACAGCCTCAAGTCCCTCAGCCTTCCCTCCATGCCAGGCAACATCCTAGTAAATCTCCTCTGAATCCTTTCCAAAACTTCCACAACATTGCAATAATGTGGTGACCAATACTGTACGCAATATTCCAGGTGCAGCCGCACCAGAGTTTTGTACAACTGCAGCATGACCTCATCGTTCGAAAAATCAATTCCTCTACCAATAAAAGCTAAAACTGTATTCCTTCTTAACAACCCTATCAACCTGGGTGTCAACTTTCAAGGATCTATGTACATGGACACCGAGATCTCTCTGCTCATCTACACTACCAAGAATCTTACCATTAGCCCAGTACTCTTTATTCCTGTTGCTCCTTCCTAAGTGAATCACCTCACATTTATCCGTCTTAAACACCATTTACCACCTCTCAGCCCAGCTCTGCAGCTTTTCAATGTCCCTCTATAACCTACAACATCCTTCTGCACTATCCACAGCTCTACTGATATTAGTGTCATCTACAAATTTACTAATCTTCCGTCCATGTCCTCATCCAGGTCGTTATAAAAATGACAAACAGCAGTGGACCCAAAACAGATCTTTGTGGCATACCACTAATAACTGAACTCCAGACTGAACATTCCCCATCAAACACCACCCTTTGTCTTCTTTCAGCTAGCCAATATCTGATCCAAACTGCTAAATCATCCTCAATCCCATGCATCTGTATTTTGTGCAATAGCCTACCATGGGGAACCTTGTCAGATGCCTTACTGAAATCCATATACACCACATTAACTGCTTTACCCTCATCCACCTGTTTGGTCACCTTCTTAAAGAACTCAATAAGATTTGTAAGGCACGACCTAACTTTCAACAAAACCATGTTGACTATCACTAATCAGCTTATTATTTTCTAGATGATTGTAAATCCTATCACCTTTTCCAACACTTCACCCACAACTGAAGTAAGGCTCCCTGGTCTATAGTTACCAGGGTTGTCTCTACTCCCCTTCTTGAACAAGGGAACAATATTTGCTATCCTTCAGTCTTCTGGCACTATTCCTGTAGACAATGACAACATAAATATTGGCAATGTCCTCCCTGGCTTCCCAGATATTCTTAGGATAAATCCCATCTGGCCCAGGGTACTTATCTATTTTTACACTTTCCAGAGTTGCCAATACCTCTTCTTCATGATCCTCAATCCCATCCAGTCTAGTAGCCTCTATCTCAGCAGTCTCCTCAAAAACATTGTCTTTTTCCAGTGTAAATACTGACTAAAAATATTCATTTAGTGCTTCCCTATCTCCTCTGACTCCACGCACGACTTCCCACTATTATCCTTGATTAGCCCTAATTTTATTCTATTCATTCTTTCATACCTATAGAAAGCCTTTGAGTTTTCCTTGATCCTATCTGCCAATGACTTCTCATGTCCCCTCCTGGCTCTTCGTAACTCTTTCGGTCTTTCCTGGCTAACCTGTAACTCTCAAGCACCCTAATTGAGCTTTCACATTTTATCCTAATATAAGCTTTCTTCTTCCTCACCTCACAGGTCAATCTTTACTGTAAACCCGCGAAGATAAAAACACCTTTCTTTGATGAAGAGATGGAAACTGTACATATAATTTCAGGTGTAGTCTCATTAATTCCCTTTACTTCATTCTCCAAACTCCTTAGAATAAAAGTGAACACAGCACATGCTGTCTATAGTGCCTTTATTGTAATAAAACATCCCCAATCACTTTTCATGTATGAATAAACCTAAGTTAGATGCCAAGCCATATTAATAATGTGATGGTCTAAAGATAAGTGAATTCAATTTTGTGAATGGATTGGAGAAATTGGGGAGGCTGTCCTTGTAGAAGAGTAGGTTGGGAAGAGATTTGATTTTCAAAATCATGAAAAATCGAGGCATAGGAAAAATAAAGGAATTTTATTGGTGGAGAACCAGAGGACACCAATGGCAAAAAGAATCAAAGGCAATAAGAGGGCAAACCCTTTTAGGGAGCAAGTCATTAAGTCCTGGAGTAAGAGTGGTAGATGGCAGATTCGATTGTGACTTTCAAAAGGAAACTGGATAATTCTTTTAAGAGGAAAGTTGGTCAGGCTAAAGGGAAAAGGCAGGGGAATGGGACAAGCTTGTGTTGGCCTTTGCAAAGAGCTAGTTCAAATATGATGGGCGGAATGACCTTCTTATGCTGTGATTCAAAAAGGAGATATTAGGACAAATGTCCAAAGGTTTGGTCAAAGAGATCCATTTGAAGAGAAACTATGAAGAAGGAAATATTGGTAGAAAGGCTGGAGAGGTTGAGAGTTGAAATTCCAAAACATTTAGAGCCTAGAAAACTGAAGGTACAGTTGCAACTGTTGGAATGATTGCGCATTTCCAATTATTACTGTACCAGAATTGCTGGAACACAGAAATCTCAGCAAGCAGTCATGATTGGAAGATATAACCAATGTAGGGAGCAGCAAGGTCTTTGAATACAATGATAATAATTTCCAAGGTTGAAGTGTTGCCTATTCAGGAACCAAAGTGGGTCAGCATGCATAGGGATGAACGGGGATTAGGATGTTGACCAGTTTGGACACAGGCAGCAAAAGTTTGAACCAACTCAAGTTTGCACAGAGGAATGAGGATGGTCAACCATGAGTGCATTAGAACACCAAGTCCAGAGGTAATAAAGTCATAATTGAGCATTTCAGCAATAAATGAGCTGAGCAAAGGACACAGTCAGGTATTGTGATTAAGGTGGAAATAGACAATCTTAATGTCAGTATCGATACATGGTTGAAACCTGACCTAGGAGTCAAACATAACAACAAAGTTATGATCAAGATTTGAATGCAAGGACATTTAAATTCCTCTGCATCATTATTTACTAGTGACATTATTAAAAATTTATTTTACTCTCTATCCTTCGTGCCAAAGTAGATAATTGTACAGTTGACTCAATCTTGCACAATCATTTAATCTTTCTGTAACCACTTCGTGTCCTCCTCACATTTACTTTTCCATCAGTTTTCCATTAGCAACCTTCTACATATTACACTCAATCCCCTCATCCAAGATGGTATTGATTGGAAATAACTAAGTCCCTAATACTGATCCTTGCAGCACCCCACCAGTAATAACCTGCCAACTCAAAAATGATCTATTTTCTCTCCATTGATCTAAACTAATACATTACTCTCAGCCCAGTGTAGTGAGACCTATTCTTGACATCTATGTGAATGTGAAGCAACCCTTTCGTGATTTGGCACAGAGGACTCCTGGCCTCTGTGAAGTGTAGCACTACTGGGTCAACTATTCAAGTTAAAAGCAACCATTGCTTTAAAGACCAACAATATATTGCCATTGCTGAAATAAGAAGAGGTTATGAGAGACAATTAATCCACCCTCAAAATTGAGACTTTAGGTCTTCAGAATTTTATTTTCTATATATATTGTATTTCCACTTATTACATATGTCAAGCCATCTACTTTTTGTTTGTTTTAATGATTGTGAGGGTATTCTGGGGTTTTAAATTTGTATAGCTTAAATTGTATAGTAGTAGATTAGGAATTCTTCCTTTTCTCTGCCAGTTATTAAAGTTAAGTGTGTTACAATAAACAAGTTATTTTCTGTTAATGATGTGAATTTCCTTTGTCCTGGATAGCAATGTCAGGCAAATTGGCTATTGTTAAATTGGGATTGTATAGATTTAGCACAGCATGTGCAATAGTGCAACACGATTATTGTTGCACTTCTCCCAGAGATTTAGGAGATTAGTGTTCAGGATCTTTTGAATGAGGTCAACGTAAAATTGGATGCGGAGTTAAAGTGCGTGGTAAAAGATAAACAGAAAGATGTCAGTTTTCACATACTAAAATAACATGCATTGGAAACAGCTAAAACCATCCTGCCATTAGAATAGATATTCCTGATGGATTTAACCAAAAGTAACCAAGGCTAGACTGCTAAAATAGGAAAATAAGTTAAAAGTGGAATTGCCTCCCGGAACTAAAAAGGCAGAGCTAATTGAAATATTCACAAAACTTCAGGGAACATGTGAACAGGAGAAACTAGGTATACAGAGAGCTGAGTCACTCGAGTTAGCTAAAACTCAGTTGCGGTCCAAGCAGCTAGATTATGAAATAGAATTGAAGCTGATGGAAATAAAAAAAAACGGAATTTAAACTTAAAAGCCTGAATTTGAAATTTAGAGAGAGGTCAAACATAAAAAGAGTGTGTTTAAGAAGACAGAACTAGAGATTCATAAATAAATGGGTAAAGAAAGGGTAAAAGTGGAGAGAGATAGGAAATACCATCTTAAAATGTTGCAGTTCACAGAAGTGACATCAGATGAGAAATTTGCAGGGAAAGAGTGTGGAGGCATTCTTTATGTTATTTGAAAAACTAGTAAGACAAACAAAGTGGCCAGGGAAAACTAGATAAGTTGACAGGTGGAAGACATGAAACATATGCATCACTGTCAGAGAAATTTCTATGGATTATAACGTTATTAAAATAGAAGGCTATTCTTGGTGAATAGGAGTTTGTTTCTCAAGCAAAAGTTTTGAAATTTGGGGAAGCAGCCTGTGCAAACATATACTGAATTTCAAAGGGTGAATCAAAGTGATTGTGACAGATGGAAAGGAACATGAGGAGTAAACACCATGCATGAAGTTCTCAGAGAAATTATTCTCTTAGAAGAGCTTAAAAACTCATTAGGTTTTGTAGTAAAAACCTTTGTTGAAGACCAGAGAGTGACAACTGCTGGACAGACAGCAGGAATGGCTGATGATTGTGAAATAATGAATAAAACAAAACCTTTATTCCATCTACCTCAAACTCAAGAAGGATACAGAAAATCAAAAGGATGGGAAGTAGCCAAGATAAAGAAAAGAGAGTTGGAAATGTGCTAAGATCCTCTTCTCAGATCAGGAAAGAAGGTGTTGAGGGTGTCAGTGAAATAATGTAGGACACCCTTGTTCAGAATGCTCAAAGTTACATGGGAAGCTCATGTGACTTATTTGGATTTGTAAGAGTGGGTCCAGAGAGGAGACGAAAGAAACAAAAACACCAGAACAAACGAGCTCGGACTATGAAATGGAAGTTAACACTGCTGTCAGTGCAGGAATGGTGAATAAGGTAAAGATCTTTTACAGAAAGTAATGGTAACTTCTTTTTCTTTAAATGATGCAGCTAGACACAAGAATTCTAAGAGAAACAGGAGCTACTGACACTCTTTTGCTGGAGAAAGAGATAATTTACCATTCAGAGAGTGCAATAAAAGCCGAAGAGTTAATAAGCAAGTAGAGACTATATCCTGGTTCTTTTTTACAAAGTGCAATTGGAAAGAGACTTGATGTCTAGAACAGTAGGAAAATAGTAAGAATTGCTAAGAAATTACGCAGGATCAGAGTGAACTTACTCCTAGGTAAGGATATGGCTGCTGTAAAAATCATAGACTTTCTGTGGTTATGGGAAAAACTGAGTAAGGTTAAAGAGATGGAACAGGCATAGCAACAAGTCCCAGGTATTTTTCCATCATGTATGATGACTAGAGCAATTATAAACAGAATGTTATCATTGTTGAAATTAGAAGGAATTAATAGAAAGAGTTTAATCCACCCATCAAATCGGGATTTCTGATCTTCAGAATTTAATTTTACTTGTTTTTTTTCTTTTAACTATCCACAAAAATGTATCAAACTGTCTTAATTGTAAACAAATGTGTAGGTATTCTCAGGTTTTATATGGGCATAATTCAAAACTGCATAGTAATTTCTTCTTTTCTCTTCAGTAGTTAAAGTTATAGAGTCATACGGCATGGAAACAGACCCTTCGGTTCAACCAGTCCACCTTGACCATAATCCCAAACTAAACTAGTCCAACCTGCCTGCGCTTGGTCCCTAACCCTCCAAACATTTCTTATTTATGTACTTATAACTTACTGTAAAAAATCTAACAGTAAAGCTAGAAATAAGCCTGAATCTCAGAAGCAGCTACAAGATCCAAGGTACTCTCAAACCACCATTTCATTTCAGTGTATTAGAATACATGAGTTACTTTTTTTAAGCTCTGAATTTCTTCTGTCCTGAAAGGCAGTCCATCAAACAAGCTGATCAGCTTGTTTGTTTAATTGGAATTTTATACATTTTGTGACAGCTTGTCGACCAGTGAGGGGGTGATCATTTGCACACTCTTCCCAAGTTATGTTGTGACATAATAATACTGGGAAAGCAGATCAATACACTGGAGGGGTGGGATAAGTAGTCAGCTTGGCCCTGTTCAAGATGAACTGTAGTCTCTCCAGTCAGGATAGTTATGGAAATTCTACCATGGAAAACCATATCTTTTTCCAATGCAGTGACAGGAAGATTAAATCTTTTGGGCATGATAGCGACAATACTACAGGACAACCAAACACTCCAAACTTGTTATTAAACTATGAATTGAAGATGGAGATTGAACTTGATGCTTTCATTACAGAGGTTAAAGGTTTTCTTAACCACGCTTGAAAGAGCATCAAATTAAGGTATAGCAGCAAAAACGTACACAAAATAATTCACCCTATGAATAATGTACTTTGACAGCCATTTAACAGGTGGCAGGATCAAAGGTGACAAGTTTGCAACACAGTTTCTTCTGGGCTTTCAAGTTAAGGTTGATAATCATATAACACTAGGTTATAGTCCAACAGGTTTATTTGGAAATATTAAGCTTTCGGAGCACTGCTCCTTCATCAGGTAGTAATGGAGCAGGATCATAAGACACAGAATTTATACTAAAAGATTACAGTATCATGCAACTGAAATAATATATTGAACAAACCTAGATCGCTGTCAAGCCTTTCATCTGTTAGAAGGGTTTGCAGGTTTCGGTTCATTAACATGTAAACCCCAGAACTTCTTTTAAGCCATATTCTCATGATAGCTTAAGATTTTATTTAAAAAGTGACATCTCAGCTCAGACAATGCATTAAAGGTTTGCGGTTAGAGTCTGTATCCCAATCTTGAGTCAAACTGGTTCTATTTCCAAACTAGGAATTTATAATATGTTACATGGATGGACTGCCTGCACTAACTCCCTGCAGATTGTGCGCATTTTGAGCAAAATAGAATATATCTGCAAATACAATCCTGCAAATGCAAACTCACCCCATAGACTTATTTGTGTGTGTGTGCATATGAGAGAGAGAGAGTGTGAGTATGAGTGTGAGTGCACATGAGAGAGAGTCTGTTTGCATGTGTGCGTGCTTGATAGAGTGTGTGCGTGTGTGATTGAGTATAAGCCTGTCAGAAGGTGTATTCATAAGTGTGTGTGTGTGTGCGCGCGCGCGTGTGTGATGTAACATTTTATAAATTCCTACTTTGGAAATAGAACCAGTCTGACTCAAGATTGGGATACAGACAGACTCTAACCTCATACCTTTAATGCATTGTCTGAACTGAGATGTCACTTTTTAAATAAAATTTTAAGTTATCTTGAGAATGTGACATAAAAGTAGTCTGGAATTTACATATTAATCAACTGAAACTTGCAACCCATTCTAACAGATGAAAGACTTAACAGCAATCTCGGTTTGTTCAATGTAGCATTTCAGTTGCATGACATTGTAATCTTTTGCTTTCTGTATCTTATGATCCTGCTCCACAACCACCTGATGAAGGAGAGCACTCCGAAAGCTAGCGCTTCCAAATAAACCTGTTGGACTATAACCTTGTGTGATTTTAAACTTTGTCCATCCCAGTCCAACACCAACATCTCCACGTCATGGCTTTCAAGTTAAGGAGATCATGTTAATTGGTTAATGGTACTACTGAAAATAAAAGTCAGCAGGGGAAGTAACAGAAGATGATATTGTTTGTATTTTAAATTCATTACATTTTTTTCTTTTAAATTCTGAACATGACAGTGGAGATTTTACCAGCATTCTCCAAGTTCTGTGGATCTGCTCCAGGAATTGCAGTCACACTCATGAAACCAAGGCCCAGCCACTCTACCAGTAATGAATACCTTGTTCCAAGGAAGCCAAAATCATCGAATACCTGTAAAAGCATTAAAATATCCAGTGAAAGTTAGTTTCAATATCTTGAACACCGTTACTGGCACGACATACAGCATAAGCCCTCAGACAACCATGTAAAATGAGTTTGGTAATATTTTTAAACTTTAACTGTGTTAACAAACACCTTGAGTATTCCTAACCCCAGTGGAATCACACTTCAACTTTTAAATTATAAGCAAACTTCTTCAATTAGCACTGAGGCTTCCCAGCACTGATCTGAAGTAATGGCAAAAACAATGCATTCGGTCCATAAGAACCAGAACTCAGAACAATCAGCTTCTGACGTCAACCAGTGACTTCTGTTAGCAGAGCATGCTTACAGGCATCAGTTGAGAACTAGATAGTAACTTGATAGCACCTCCAAGGTAAAAATCCGACTTTTAATTGGACCTCTTTAATGTTAATGTCGATCTCTCTGCACCTTCTCGGCACTGTAATATTGTATTCTGCACTCTGTGCTGTTACCCTGATGCACCTGTACAGAATAATTTATCTGTAAAGCACATTAGACAACACCTTTTACTGGACCTCGCTACACATAACAATAATAAATCAAATCAAATCAAAATAGCTGTCAATAACATCTAGGCTCATCTGAAAAATATGCCCTTCTGGAAGACACACAAGCATTCTTATAAAACCACAATTTCACTGACATCAATATGTTTGGAACAGATATTGCATTATTGAAAAAATATAGAGAGACATCTTGTGTGATCTTACCAGTCCATTCTGCAAGCTGTTCCAATGTACTGCAGAAATATATTTCTCTAAATACTGTTCGTGAAGAACCCCTTGCGTTGTGCACTCCAATTGCTGTGCTGCTGCTCGAATCTTCTGCTCCGATTCTCTCATTTGATTGGTGACCTTTATTGGACACAAATTGAAAAGACAGTGATTTTTGCCAACAATAACACAAAGTCATGGGATTTCAGCATCATACTGCAACCTTACCTCGAAATAGGCGCCTCGTAAGTGCTGGGGAAGTTTTCTTCTGAAATCTCTGCTGTTTCTCAGTTCCTTCAGTGTAAATCTTTTCAGTAGTTCACTGTTACTTCTTCCACCCACCCTGACTAGGCCAGTGTGCAAGAATCCATAGATCCCTGAACAAGAAAAAAGCACAAATGGACAATGACATTTATTATAAAGTTATCTGGCCAAATTTCTCTCTAAAATAAAACAAAGAATTTCAGCTGCTGGAGCTCTGATGCAAAAACAGAAATTATTAGAGAAACTCAACAGCTCTGGCTGTATCCACGGTGAGAAAGTCAAGTTAATGCTTCGAGTCCAAAGACCCTTCTACATGATTAGATTAGATTCCCTACAGTATGGAAACAGGCCACTTGGACCAATAAGTCTACACCGACCCTCCAAAGACAGAATTGCCAGGCCTGCCTTTGATGCCTTTGTGTCTGATACCCTGGACCTCTCTTCACACAGGAACTCAAGCCCATGATAAGCACAAGCTGTAACTTCTCGACACTGGCTCCCAAGAAGTAGGCCTCAACCAACTGATATCAGAACCCGAACACGGCCAGCATCTGAATACCTGGCAGCTTCTGGTGAGCTGGAATGCCATTGTTAAGGCTTGCAATACTCATTGATTGGCACTCAAATGATTGAGTTTTATCAGCAGTGGAATGGTGAGTTAGTTGATGCCTAACACACCCACCCCCTCCCCACCCATTTGGCCGCAAATTTGGAAAATCATGACCATGCTTCTTGAAAGCTCACAATGCCAATTTCGTTTGTCAACTGATGCCTGGAGTTTCTCAGCAGAAATTTGAGGGATGGCTTCAAGCTCTTTACTTGACCATCAATTGTTCAGTTATGCAGCCAGTTAAATTAGCTACTGTTCTGACTGAATTCCCTGCCATGGCAAAAGTGCATCGCAGTTTTAAAAAAAAAAAAGTATTTTATCTCAACACCATCTTGCTGCACTCCCATTGCCTGATCTCAGCTCAAGCAACATTTTATAAATGACCCTGACTGATCTGGCTTCAATCCACAACTCTGCGCTTAACTCTAGCTACAAAGCTAATTTCTGTAAACTCATTTCAAATTAAAAGTGTCACATCAATATATACTGTACTGAAATGGCCTTTAGCAGAAATAAATGACAGTCTGCGTGACTGTAGTAAATGACTCCAATGGTTTTCCACTTGCCTGCAGCCTTTAACACAGCTCCTTTAATACATCACCTCATCATCCAGAGGGATAGGATAGACTTTATCTGGCTCCGCTCTGTTTATCTAGGCATTGACAGACAACAACCTCCATTGACTTCTCTTCTACTGGAGTCCCTCAAAGATCCAACTTTGAGCCTCAATTATTTCTTATCCAAATGTGGTTGCTACACATTAATCAAAAACATATCAGCTTCCAACATGTATGCTGCTAATACCCAGTTCAATATGACCCCACCTCTCTCAAGTGTTCCATTATCTCTGATTTGTCATACACTTTGTCACACATCCAATTGTGAACAGACAAAAATTTCTGCTAAGTTCTGGAATGGCTCTTTTGCAAACTCCATTTCCAAGCTTGATACTGTTTGTTATCAACTAAATGTTAGTCAACATAATATATATTACAGAGTTCTTCTTGAGTCAGATATCGAAAATTTATTTACAAACCATTTATAAGGCTCCAATATCACAGATTGTCCAAGGAGCAGCAAACATGGACAGATTACCATCTCACTCTTATTCCCTGTTAAGAAACTGCATTACATTTCTGGCAGGACATTCTCCTTCAAAAATGTGGAGCAGACTTAAATCTACTTAAATCAGACTTAAAGGTGCCTTGAAGTGCAGGATAATCACAGAAAGTCAAACCATTCCTCCTTTCTCATGGCAGTAGTTAGGTATTTTATGATTTAAATGTCCAATTAACAGCCACTTCCGCAGCTCCTGTGAAATAGCATCTAACGTAATTATTTGGTAAGGATACCAGGTGGGTAGGATACCAGGACACAAGTTCATAAGGGTGCCAGGTAAATGAGGGAGTCTTTAAAATTAGTTTGGGATATTAGGTCCCGTGGGTGGATATTATGTCCAGGAATGTGGAGGGGCACCACATGGTGGGGGAGGTGGGATATCTGGTTCCTGAATGGAGGGGAAGATTGTCAGATTCCAGGGATTAGTGGATGTTGGGTCTCTGGGAGAGAGAGGCGAAGGTGACCTTAGATAGAAAAGTGGTTTTTGAGTCCCAAAAGAAGAGGGAACTTTGGGTCCCAGGTGAACAGGGATTGTCAAGTCCAGGGGTGGGGGAGATAATTTGTTAGGTCAGAATCCAGTGGCTATAAGGATTCTGGGGAAGGTGTCGTTTGAAGGTGTGTGCCAAGTTGAGAGATCAGTTTAATAGCTAACCAGGAGTTAAACTTATCTTTTTAATTGCCTAATATTTCCGAGGTAACTGAACTGCAGCAGAACCCTCTGAATTCTCGGATTTAAATAGATGTTTTCAGAGAGTTCAAGGCACATAAGGATTGCTCATTGGAAATGTTAAATTCCCAGGCAAATTCCTCAGACTCTACTGTATCAGACCTTATGATTAATTTTGTGACAGGCATCTCTTGTGAAAGAGATGGAAGGAAGTGGACAATTTCTGGTTTGAAAGGGGCTTACCATGAGATTTCTTAGAACTGGAAAGTCTGAAGGTTAAAGGCGTATGGTGGTTCACCTACAGTTTATATATAAACATTGTGGAGAGGAGACAAGCAAAGCTTTCATAAAAAAAGGATCTGTCACTTTCTTGAATATGTTCAAGGCTTTTTTTATTATTATTCGTACATGGGATGAGGGCATCACTGGCTAGGCAAGCATTTATTGCTCATCCCTAATTTCCCAGAGGGCAGTTAAGAATCAACCACATAGCTGTGGGTCTGGAGTCAGATGTCGGCCAAACCTAGTAAGGATAGCAGATTTTCTTCTTTAAAAGGACATTAGTGAACTAGGTGAGTTTTAGGACAATCAACAATAGATTCATGCTCATCATTAGGCTCTTAATTCCAGATATTTATTTAATTCAAATTCCACCATTTGCCATTGCGGGGTTTGAACCCCTGTCCCCAGAACATTACCTGGATCTTTGGATTAAGAATCCAGTGATAATACCATTAAGCTGTCATCTCCATAGCCTTCTGTAATAGATAATTCCACAGGTTCACTATCCTTCGAGTAAGGGAGAAAGTGAACACTGCAGATGCTGGAGATCAGAGTCGAGAGTGTGGTGTTGGAAAAGCATAGCTGGTCAGGTAGCATCGAGAAGCAGGAGAATCCAAGTTTCAAGAATAAGCTCTTCCTCAGGAATTATGCTCAAAACGTTGATTCTCCGGCTCCTCAGATGCTGCGTGACTGGCTGTGCTTTTCCAGCACCACACACTTCGACATCCTTCGAGTAAAGACAACCTTCTTTATCTTGTTGAAAATGATCTGCCCCATATCCTGATAAAAATGTCCCCAGGTTCTAGGCTTCCCAACCAGGGAAAACAACCTTCCTGCATCCAATCTGTCCAGCTGATCCCTTCTCATCCCTCTGAACTCGGGCTCAGTCATATCAATCTCTCCTCATAGGGCATAGGTATATCAAACTTATTAGCCCCTCCTCCTTCCCACTGGTTTAAAACTTAAGAGTCTTTCTCACCTAATTCTCTTCAGTTTTACCTGAAACATTAACTCTATTTCTTTCTACATCAATTATTATAGCAGGGTATTGGAAGTATTCAATAAATAAGTGCCATGATACAGGATTGGGAGTTACTGCCAGACATTCCCCCTTCAAATGGGAAGCAGTCTACTAACACTTGCCATCTAGGCTCCGGGAAAATAATTAACCACTGAGTTTGTCAATTTATTATTATTTATACTCACACAGAACCTTTCTCAATTGCATATGATTATGTTTAGGGAAAGATCAGGAAAGGTAAGTTTTTGAGAGGTTCCAGATGGTCAAAGAAGGAATTTGAATTTATAAAAAATGGGTTGCATGCGCTCAAGATGTCTCAAAGCAAGTTTCAGACAATGATTTATTTTTAAAGCCCAGTCACTTGTTTTATTGAGTATACTCAAAAGAATGATGTATAAATGGTTTGTTTCACTAGTACCATGGCACTAACTGAAGTAGTATCACATATAAACAATGGGGCTGGTTCTGGTTGCAAGTGACTCTTGCAGGATGTGATTTGAAGACAGGATTAGAACACAACAACCTGATTCTCCAACCCACACTCATCCTTCGTATTGTTCTGCACTAGCAGGAGAGTTACAAAATTTCAGTCTTATGTCTCAAACTGGTAACCAATACAAGGTTGACTGCAATGTGTCTAGCCATTCTGCATTTATCAACTGATCGATGAATGAAGCAAACTGCTCTTTGATCCAGATGTGAATGGAAGTTTGTCACATTGTATTAAATAGATTTATGCCATAAATACAAATTGCAACGAGAATAACAAGATCATCTCCAAGGTATAGTACAATCACTCTCTGACATTTAATATAAAGGACTCTACAAAACAAAAACATTTTGATTAAGTATCCAAGTTAATTTATGTAAATGTATTCAAGATAGTAAACGGTTTGTAGTCAGCATATTTGAATGACAATCCAGTACAACATCGGGGTGCTTAATAAAGTATACAAAAATGAAATTCAAGCAGATTGATGGCAGAACCTTACCTTCAAGAAACTGGTCCAGTGCATGGTTTGTATAGCACACCACCAGAACTGGAAATTTCCTTAAATATTGTTGCCAAACTGGCTCATTATTTAACAGTGCTTGCACGATTTTTAACCCCACATAGGTTTTTCCTGTAAATGATAAATCAGCAACACTTAGCTAAGGTTGAAGAAAAGCTTTAGAAGAGTATTCCAGATGATACCAACAATTTGGTATTTATCACCCACAAGAGTTTAAACATTCTTGTAAAAAAAAAACCGCAGGTGATTGCATTTATGTTATCTGGGATAACTGATCTGCCAGATTCTTTTACTCTGTCTCATTACAAACACCGAAACAGTCACTCTAAAGATTTATTCTACACATCAGTGCTAAGTTTGGATGTTTATTGGCTATCTTGCGAGAGAGGTTTGAGCAATCCAATTCTAAACATTTCTAAGCAGCATTCTTTGAACATACTTATTCATTTGCTCTGTCCAGAGGCAACACAGAATGCAAACTAAATGAAACGTAAGGAATTACTTTCATATTACAGATCCTGGGTCTTATTTATAACCATGCAATCAGCTGCTTGCCTGAAGAAAACAGACAGAAGATATTAGCCGACAGCCAGTTTGTTAAAATTACATGACCTGAGGTTACGTATCAGCTTGAAGCCCCTTAACACAGTTTCAACAGCATCTCCTGGTCAGGAAGTTGGGAGAACGGTGTCCAGAGTATGAGAGTCTAAGACGTTGCTGGTTTGATCCGACAACATTCCTGTTCCTTGTGGCTTCACAGTTTCACACGTGGGTGATATCATATGCTGGGTCATCGGAACTGGGGGGAGCTCTGCTCAGGACACAGTCACAAGGTCACATTAACCCTGACTTGCATATGTATATGATTTAGGCAGGCGCCTGATCAACCAACAAAACAGTGATGTTAACATCCCATGGAATGGGATGGAAATCAGTCATGGAACTGTTCCTTTTTAGCTGCCCTTACACCCTGTAACCACCAGGCAGGAAGAAAGTTGGTTGAACTTGTCCCACTAATGGTGCCTCACCTATTCACACCACCTGTTTGCCTCTCCTGCCACCCCTCATCAAAATACATGGTCCCAAATAGGACATTTCTCAACCAACATCCACCAATGACAGCAAGCATCAGAACTTTTGGTCTGATGTGAGATGCCAGGGCACTGACCCTTCACATTTTGCTGAGGTCAGATCTGGAGGGCACTGGTGGACAAAATCCTGGCCAAGGTAAATTTAGAATCCTAGGAGAAAGTGAGGACTGCAGATGCTGGAGATCAGAGCTGAAAATGCGTTGCTGGAAATGCGCAGCAGGTCAGGCAGCATCCAAGGAGTAGGAGAATTGACGTTTTGGGCATGATCCTGAAGAAGGACTCATGCCCGAAACGTCGATTCTCCTGCTCCTTGGATGCTGCCTGACCTGCTGCGCTTTTCCAGCAACACATTTTCAAATTCAGAATCCTTCCAGCTTCACTTCAATAACTCTTCCAACTGTGCCCCCAGGGGCAGCAGAATATCTTTCAAATTTCTGTGTGGGCAATTCATAAAAACAGAAATCAAACAAGATTGTCAGCATAAAAGATAGGATGAAAATAAATGACAAAATTACCATAGCTAACACTTGAATGATTTTATAGCACACTAATAGACCATTTGGCTTAACACATTTATTCTCTGCACGAGCCACCTTGTAACTTATTTGATCTCTTTCTCTCAACATAATCTTATACTCCTTTCTCTCTGTCCAACATATTTTTAAATATATCCACGCTTTTCACCTCAGTTACTCTGTATGATACAGAGTACCACATTTTAATTGCTCTCAGGGTAAGGAAGTGTGTGCTGAATTCCTTACTGATTTAGTGAGTATCTCACATTCATGGCTCCTATTTTTGTAATGTCACACAACTGGAGACACCTTTTCCAGATCTGCCTTATTAAAGCCCTTCATAAATGTAAAGAATTCCATAAAATCATCTATGTGAGAGGAAGGAGCCCTAGATTATTCATTATTTTTGTACTTATTAGTGGCCTGATTGGCGGTTATATTCTTGAATTAGATTCTTCACTTATTTATATACTTTCCAATTAATGTTTAAAAAGGATGGGAAACGACTGAGGCTACTTCACCTTGTTGAGTTGGTACAGTTCATCTTGTCGATGTTACATACTGCAGCACTGTATGTCAATTGGGAAGGCAGTGAATATTGAAAATAATAGATCAGGTGCCAAACAAATGGGCTGCTTTGTCATGAATAGTATCAACTTTGTTAAATGTTACTGGAATTGCACTCATCCAGGCCAGTGGACAGTACTCCATTATATTACTGCCTTGAATCTTGTAGATGGTGGACAGAAACTGGGGACTTAGAAAGTGAGTTACTTGCTGCAGAGTTCCAAGCCTCGAATTTTCTAGTGTAGCTATACAAGGTTATGGGGCAATAGCTAGATTCTTTCTTGTTGGAGTTGCTTATTGCCTGGCACCTGTGCGGTGTAAATATTATTTACCACTAATTAACCCTAGTCTGGATGTTGTCCAGGGCCTGCTGCATGTAAACAAAGTCTGTTCAGTATCTGAGGAGTTGTAACTGCTGCTGAACTTTGTGCAATCATCAGTGAACCTACTTCTGATCTTATAGTGGAGGCAAGACCATTGCCGGGAGAGCTGAAGATGGTTGAAAATGGTTGAAAATATTGTACATTGCATTACTTTCTTGACATGCCTACACAGAGCAGTTTCAGTACATGTTCGTGGTTATGATTTGGGAGAACTGTGACTTAAAAGAGTTGCTTACATCATGTTCACGAGTTATTTAAAGGACATTTAAGTTGTCTGAGGAACAGCCTTCAGGAAGTGGCACAACTGTATAGCGTTTGTGAAGAGAAGATGCTGGAGACAGTTTCCCACTGACATGCCCAGGAAAGTTTGTACAGGACAGTAAATGAGGTTTGCTGGGAGGGGAAGGATAGGTACATAATGCATGTGGTATATTGTGAATTCCTTTTTATATCTTCACATCCCTTCATCTATCAAATGGAAGAACATTACTGGAAACTTTGGTGGAACTCCTGTGCTGCCACTTTAGTTGCGACAAATGCAAGTTTTAATGGAACTGTCTCAATTACTTCCCTTGGAACATCTGAGCTTTAAGGACGATCTGTTACTGAAGAAAAAGATTTGTTCCTTTGCGAGAGATTTAGCAGATTGATTATTATTTGTGTGAAGGACTGCAATACATACATTTATTAAATTTCTAGATGAAAAAAGTCATATTTACTTTTCAGATAAATCTCAGTTTAAATGTTTTGATGTATTTAGAGAGGAGCTCACACAAATGTGGCACAAACTAATTCTGCAAGAACTATAATGCTTTTAATTAGCCCCCTGGAATAAGTTGAGCCCAGGTTGGATCTAAACTAGCATTCCCTCCAAGCTGCACGGCTGCACTCCAAGGTTGCACACAGTGATTGGCATCAACACACCAATCATGGTACTGGTTTTCAGTTCTGGAAGTCGTTGCTGTGCACAGGCCTTGGATGCCTGTGCAGCTGGAAAGAAAGTGAGAGAGAAAGCTGGTCAAAACTCCCGAGTGATGTCCTGAGACTCAGATTATTGACCTCCAACAACTGCAATGATTTTTCTGTGTGCTCGGTATGATTTCAACCGGTGGAGAGATTTCCCCTTGGTTTCCACTGATTCTATTTTTTCTAGAGATTCTTGATGCCTCACTTGATCAAATGTTCACCTAGAGCTCACGGGCAGTCACTCTCACTCCACTTCTGGATTTTAGCTCTTTTGACAGTGTTTGGATCAAGGTTGTCATGTGATCAGAGATGATTGGCTCCTGTTGCCTTTGCAACAGTCTACACCCCTTTCCATCACTTTGCTAATGATGGAGATAAGACTGTCAGGGCAAAAGTTGTCAGGACAAAAGTTGTCAGGACAAAGCTGAGGAATATACAGCATTACGTAGATGCCAGAGTTCTAGCTAGGCTAGAACAGCTAGGCTAGCGGCACGGCTAGTTCTGGAGCATAAGTCTTCAGTATTATTGCTGGAATATTGGTTGGGCCCATAGCCTGTTCAGTACTCACAGCGATTTACTGAGGTCACGTGGAGTGTATCAAATTGAAGACTTGAACCTTTGATAGGGGGAGAGGAAGAGGCCAAGATGAATCATCCACTCTGGGTTATTGACCAAAGATAGTGCAAATAATTCAGCCTTGTCCTTTCACACTGATGTACCAGACTCATCCATTGTTAAGAATGGACATGTTTGTAGGGCTTTCATCTCCACTAGGTTTTTTAATTGTCCACCTCCATTCATAAGTGGATGCAACAGGACTGCAGAACATAGATTTAACCTATTAGTTCTGGGATCATTTGGCCATGTCTATTACATGCTCCTTTCAATATTTAGAATGGAAGTAGTCCTGTGTTGTTACTTTATCAAGTTGACACCTCAATTTTAGATATGCCAGGAGCTTCGCCTAGCCTGTCCTCCTGCAATCTCCACTGAACCAGAATTGATCTTCTGACTCGATGGTAATGGTAGAGAGGGGAATCACCAAGACATGAGGTTATAGACTGTGATTAAATACACTAGTGGTAGCTATGCAAAAACAGTTAAATGCATTTAATTTGAGGTGGGGGGGGGGGGGGGGGGAGAATAGCACAATAGTTTGTGGATATTAGGCAGAGAAAGGATCGACATTCGGTTGTGATGCCCCTATGTTATTTCAAAACTCAATGACACTCACACAGATGAGATGCTGGAAACTACTAAGTACATTTTTTCGTATTCCACAGTGATTTCATATTTTTAGGATAGAAAAGGAAAACACCGTTGGCGAACAAAGATTTTACAACAATAGTTCTAATTTTTAAGCCACAAAACATTCTAAATAAACTAGAAGTGCAGATGCTCTTCTTTGAGTATACCTGTCCCAGGAGGACCTTGTATGATGGCCAACTCTTTAGTCAATGCCATCTGCAGAGCTCTCATCTGTGATTCATCCAGGTTCAGTTCTTCCTTTGTTGGCCATGATGCAGGATTAAGGACATTGATGTTGGTGTTCCTTTGCAAATGTTCAAAGATTTGATCAGGATTTTCCTCAGGGTCTTGGGGTTTTGCATTCATTAGAGCAGAAAAGTCATAGCAATCATTGAAATTCAAGTATCTTGGAACCTGGATTTCAGTATCACATTCTACAATGTACTTTTGAAAGGGAACATCCTCTCCTTGGATCTCCTGCAGCCCTTCTAGAACATGGCGGTAGGCTTCAAAATAAGCTGTTGTTTCAACCATTAGGAAACAATCCGAAGGTTCAATCTCAGCCAACAAGTGTCGGCTTCGCACGTTAAAAGACAAATGGACAATGCCGTCTTTCAACTCTGCGGGATCCCGGTTAGACACAGTCGCAAACAGCAAAGTTTCAAAGTTATCTTTGGACATACACACAAGTGATCCATACAGCAGACGCTTTGAGTTTTGCCACCGGACAAACTTCAGTGGCATTGTGTCAAACTGGACCTTATAGCCTACACCAGTGGATGTGCAGAGTGGGACTATAATACGTGTGTTGAAATATACTCTAATGTCATCGAATTTTCTCCTCCTCAGACCCTTATCATCATAATTCTGAAGCAAATCTAATATTCCTTCTCTCAGTGGTCTTACAAAATCTTCCCTCAGAAGACGAAAATGGGTATCAAGGTAGACTTCAGTGCTTGCATACCTTTCAGTAATAAGATTAGGCCGCAGAAATGGCCTCTCCTCCAAATGTACCTCATTGTACGTGGGATATATGGTCATTGCTCTATAGTTGTCCTCAGGACCAGTTTCTTGATTGTCAATCATCATATGGGTATCTGTTCTGAGCGTTCCATCCCGTTTTCGCTCTTGCAGGTGATGAGTTATATTTTTGATTTTCTCCAGGCTATTTTCAATCTGTTCACTAATTGAAACTCCAGCAGCCCGTAGGGTATTCACTGTGGGATCCAAAACCGAAATCATCATAGACATTTCCTGAACTGAACTGGCTGGGAAAATACTCACCAATTCCTGAAGTAAGAATAGAATACTTTCAATATATTCAGGATATTGATGCCTACGGGAAGGCACTGCTTCAGTACTCATCTGAACCACATAGCGAGGCAGTTGAACCTTCAGAAAGAGGGAGTCCTTTACAATGCCTAACAGATGCTGAATGCTCTGTCTGTCAGTCTTTGACCTGCAGGCCTTACATAAAACTTTACAAATGAGTTGAATAAAAGATGTGTTTAGTTGTTGACTTAGTAAGTCTTTTAGGCCAGAGCTGTAGGCTAAAGTTATGACAATTTCAGAGGGCTCTTTGTCCAAAAGGCCCTCCATTGTTTTATAGCCTAACTTCCTCACAAACTGCTCTTTGTCCTTTGTATGTTCCTCTTTAGTTCCTTCTTGAGGCCTCCTTCTCTGGAAGTGAGGATTTCCCTGCACTTCAATCTGCCTGCCTCTACCACCCTCACGAAAGTCATTCCTTCTCCTCGGTTCATTCCTACGTTCAGGATACTGATCCCTTCTGGCCTGCTGTGGGCCTTGGCGATTTCCCAGAGCAGGAGGAGCTCGTCCAGCTGGATTTCTATTGGGTCTCACAACATTTTGCCTCCCTTCTGCATATCTGGGGTTGGGGTCAACGTGCCACTCTTGGTTCCTTCCCCCAGTCTCTCCAATTGCCAGCAGCTCCCCATGCCTGGGTGTGGAAAGTGCCCGTCGCAGTTGTTGTGCACCTCTCTGGTCGCCTGGTCCTACAGGATTCCTTTGGCTTCCATTATACTGCCGTCCTCGTGGTTGAAGTCGTTCCAAAGAGGCTATTGACATTAGAAAAAAACAGAAGGATGAATTACATATTTTATAGTCAAATTCTTCAGGCCATGTTTGTTGAAAACAGTTTTCTTAGATGTTGCTATCCCTTGTTTTCATTGCAAGATGAGTAACAACATCTCCTTCTCCCCAGGACTCACTAGGTAATTATTTCTTTCAAAGAACTTTTTGGCTATTAAATTTGAGAGATCCACCGAATAATGTCTCTCTGTTAGTGTATAATCTATGAGTTACTTTAAAGCACTGTACATTAACAGTAATCTAGTTATTAATGGGTTTATTATCAAAATATATGTTTTGAATAGTTCTATGAACATTAACTTCCATGGATTAGAACTATGGTCTGGCTCAACTGGTAAAAGCAGTACAGTGTTATTAAACTCTCAGAATAGTTAAAGGGCAGGTCAACCAAGGTGTTTAAATTCACAACAGATTCTTTTCAACCACAGTATTCATTGCCCATCCCTAACTGCCCTTGAGAAAGGTAGTGATGAACTACCACCTTCAACTGCTGCAGGATAGGGTGTATGCAGTGTTGTTAGGGAAGGGGGGTTCCATGATTTTGACCAGGCGACAGTGAAGGAATGCTGATATAGTTACATGCCAAGATGGATGGAGGTGGCGGAGTCCAATGCACCTGCTGCCCTTGTCCTTTTAGTTGATAGAGGTTCCAAGTTTACTCAGTGTTGTTGCTAAGTTTATAAACCAATTGCAAGCTCTTATTTTGCAACAGTTTTTTTACATTACTAACCAGTAGAGTTCAGTCTGCAGTTTGAAAGAGAGAAGGCAAAATCGGATGTAATGGTGTTACAGTTAAATAAAGGTAATTATGAGGGCATGAGAAAGGAACTGACAAAAATAGACTGGAAGCAGAGCCTAGCGGGGAAGACAGTAGAGCAAAAATG
>NC_057729.1:13071119-13089770 GCF_004010195.1 Chiloscyllium plagiosum
ACTACTTTCTAAACGGTGAGAGAATTCGTAAAGCTAAAGTACAGAGGGATCTGGGAGTGCTGGTTGAGGATTCTCTAAAGGTAAACATGCAGGTTGAGTCTGTGATTAAGAAAGTGAATGCAATGTTGTCAATTATCTCAAGAGGGTTGGAATATAAAAGCACCATTGTGCTACTGAGACTTTATAAAGCTCTGGTTAGGCCCCATTTGGAGTACTGTGTCCAGTTTTGGTCCCCACACCTCAGGAAGGACATACTGGCACTGGAGCGTGTCCAGCGGAGATTCACACGGATGATCCCTGGAATGATAGGTCTAACATATGAGGAACGGCTGAGGACCCTGGAATTGTATTCATTGGAGTTTAGAAGATTAAGGGGAGATCTAATAGAAACTTACAAGATAATACATGGCTTGGAGAGGGTGGACGCTAGGAAATTGTTTCCGTTAGGCAAGGAGACTAGGACCCGTGGATACAGCCTTAGAATTAGAGGGGGTAAATTCAGAACAGAAATGCGGAGACATTTCTTCAGCCAGAGAGTGGTGGGCCTGTGGAATTCATTGCCGCAGAGTGCAGTGGAGGCTGGGACGCTAAATGTCTTCAAGGCAGAAATTGATAAATTCTTGATGTCACAAGGAATTAAGGGCTACTGGGAGAATGCAGGTAAGTGGAGTTGAAATGCCCATCAGCCATGATTGAATGGCGGAGTGGACTCGATGGGCCGAATGGCCTTACTTCTGCTCCTATGTCTTATGGTCTTATAGTATATTCTTAAGACTTCCAGCATATTCCTAACTAAAGCATATGTTATGTAGACAATGTTTGCTTGGCACAGGGCTTAGCTATAGGTGGTGATGGCTGTATTCATGCAGGACATGTGAACGGTCAGTTTTAATTTTTTTTTATTTGTTTGTGGGATTGCTGACAAACTCAGCATTTGATGCCTCTTAAACTTACTGTTGAACTGGGTAACTTGCATGTGTATTTACTTGTATGTGACCACATTACTGAGAGTCTGTAATCACATAAGGCCACACAGGTAAGGATGGCAGATTTTCTTTCCTAAAGGGCAGTATTGGACCAAGATGTTTCTTTTTAATAAAACTCATTTATAGTTTCATGGTCAACGTTACTGAAACTGTCTGACAACTCCAGATTTTTAAACTGAAGTTAAATTCCAACAGTGGTGGGATATAATCTTAATAGAATGGGCTTCAGATTGGTCGATGCAACATCGAGGGCTGAAGGATCTGTACTGTGCTGTGCTGTAATGTTCTATGTTCTTTCAGGGCTGGGACACTCACCTGGGCCTCTGTATAATTAATCCAGTGACAAACCGACTCCCCTAAGTTCAAGATCAGTGTCTATCCCTATGCTGTGAGTTGTTATTCTGAAACAGATTCCTCAGTCTCAAATTTGCTGTAATAAGGTCACTTGTGTAAGTCAAATAAGAGAACGAGAATGTAACTGTTAAAGGGCAGAAAATTGAAGACAACCAAGAAATTGTAAACCAAAGAAATATAAAGAAGTAAAAAGCAATGAACAGAGACGATTGGGTTAAAATGCAATGACAGGTTATAAATATCAATATTTTCTCACAGGAAGGGAGAGAACAATCAACAACTGACTCACCATACTTATGCCCTTTGGGAAATCAATACATGCACTTTTGATTTACTGGAAAATGCACTTCTTTCCCTACTAAAGACATTGCATGACTATTTTTAGCTAAAACTCAGGCTTCCTAAGCATGTAAACTAACATTGAAATGTGCTATTTGAGAGCTGGCACTAAACATAACCCATAATTTCTGACACTGGAATTCCCAATCTCAATTGTAATCACGAGAAGTCGAGGGATAAGGGCCTGAATCTTCTGATCTGGGTTGGATCCAACCAGATGAAACTAAATGTTTCCCACTTACTTCAGAGGAGTTTCTCAGGTGGGCTCCCAGGCAAGGAGCCTCCCAGACAAAGCAGCTTGGTCCAGACTAGGAGCCAATATGGATAGCAGTGCAATGGATAGGTGCTGAAACCAGACACCTCTTTCACAGCACTGCGTATCTTATTCTATGGTTTAAATGTCCAAAATAACTTTGACAGCTACCAACAGTGGAATACAGGGGGTAGGGAGAATGAGTTAGAGATTAGATTAGGTCGAGGAGTGGTCAGGTCTTTGGAGGGTAGGGGCTAGCTAGGTAGTGGAGAGTTGGGTTTATAGAGAGAAGAATTAGGATTGGATCCCTGGAGAAGTGGACGGGAATTGGGTCTGAGCAGGAAAGTCAGGTCTTCAGGATTCTGGTCTGGGGGTGTAGTCAAGGGCAGAGGAACTTCCAGTGTGAGTCAGTGGGTCCATTTATTAATTAACCAGGACTTAGATAGGGTTAATTCCTTTAACTTACACATTGAACATGTGAATAAGTCGCAGGAGTAGGTCACATAACCTCTTGAGCCTGCTCCACTACAGAATAAAATCATGGTTGATCTGATTACTCTGCCTTCCCATCTACCCTCATAGTCTTTCACCCCATCTCTTATCAAGAAGATATCTGGACAGAAGCCTTCTATTTCACCACAGACATGGAAGAATTAAATGGAAAGTTACTGCATGCCAGGCACAAGCACTTTCAAGCAGCCAATCGAACATCATTCCAGCCATTGCCTTCTTGCAGACCAGTTCCTAGCTTGGAAAATGTTGAATATTTCAGCAGGAGAGAGAGGGGGAAGAAATAACACTTGATAATACAAAGTAATAATGTGTTCTTCTCTGATTTAAGGAAAGATTTGTAATCTTTCACAATCCCACTCACCATCTCCTCTTCTAGAGTTCCGTCTTGGCCTTTCTGCTGCAGCTGCTCTTCTGTTTGTATTTTCCAACTCAGTTTCTTCACCCCTTCGCCTGTGGTTTGCCCTCTGCCAGTCAGGATCCATTTGAAAAAACTTCCCTGTGAAGACATCAAGCCATTTTAAATCACATTACTTTGCAACAAGAAGTGATATCTTCCATCAAAATATGATGTAAGGGCAAAGTTTCAGAAAAAGGGTGAACTAGAATCATTTGTTGCCCTCCTGGCTAATTTTTCCTGGCCTTAAGGAAAATTGTACCTTGATCAAGTGGCAATTATTATCTGTAAAACTGGATCACAAGCGGTGAAAATCTATGATTAAAAGGCTACCATAACCAAGACCAATCTTTTCATCACACAACAACAATTGACAGCTGAAATTTCCTATTCCCAATCGAAGAGAATTGAGGCCAAGTACTGGCGATTTATTGCCATACCAGCTGAGGTTGTATAACTAGGAATTGAGAGTTCTTGTAGTTCAGTGATAGTGTCCCTGCTCCTACACCAGGTGACCTAGGTTCAAGTCCAGAGGTGTGTAATAACAAATTGTTTATAAAACTAGATTAAAAATATACATTCATATATATAACAAGGAATTGAATCCCAGGCCTTCCTCATCTGCATGGCTTAACTTTTCTATATAGTCAGCAACTGAGCAACACAGTGGGTGGTGATAGATTTGAGTATTAAAATCAATAATCCACCATAAGACTACCTGAGACATTTCAATGATATTGCACATTATTTGGTTGAAACATGTGGGGAAATGAAATCTAATATTCACAGTGTTTTAGCCGTTGATTCCCAGACAACCTTCCAGATCCTTGGGATTATTTAATGAGATATTTTTCAAGCAAATAAATTCTATGTCCTAATACAACTGAGTACATTTTTTTTAAACTGATTCATTGTATTATGACTCAAAGGATTCAGCCAACAGCCTAAAGCCTCAGGCCTGTCTTAAAGGAGGAGTATTTTCTTTATAGCTGCAATTAGATCCACAACAATAGTTCTCTTCTTATTATGCTGCTGATGAATTCACATTCAAATTAATAGATCGATTTCCTAGAATATAACCACAACTGGTCATTAATGCTAGGAGGTGATAATAACACTAGCTAATAGAATCAAGTCAAAATTATTATTCTGACACCTGGTAAAAATGATGCCGCTAGGTATCAGTCCAATGGAATGTTACTGGGCTATTCAGAATATTGTAGACATATACACACAGAAATATATAATCCAGTAATTCGTATAGACAAGCTAATATGTGTTTGTATTGATTCTCAGTCTGACAGAATGGAGACCTTGAAGGGTTTCAGCTGTAAATCATCTGCCAAATCCAAAAATGATGGTTGATATGAAACAGTGATCAACTGGCATTATGATAATTCCATGTAACATGGGAGAAAATGCCAGATGAGAAAAAAAAGCTATTCGTAGGTATATTCCTCACCAGTAAACAGACTAAGGTTACTAACTGCTAGAAGACAGCAAGTTCCAATAAAACATATGAGTTTTATTTGTCCCAGTGTTTCAGTTAAAGAAATATTGTGATCCAGCATTAATTAGCCTGATTCATTCCTGAAGTCAATGGTTCCACTAATATAGGTCAGGAAAAAGTTTCAAATCTGAGGTTATCCTTCTAATCAGGTTGGTCATTAAAAGATTACCTACTAGCCCACTGAGATAACCTAATGTGAATGCAAATTTTGTGTCTTGACTAGAGTCAAATATTTGGAGTGTGCCTTCCATGGGCTAAATATTAGTTATTGGTTTTGTTAGAACTCCAACTGATCAGATTGGTTCTACAAACACTGGCCATCCTCAGGTACCTTAATTAGTTGTTAGCCTTCAAAGTGTCACCATTTATCCATATAAGGCATCATTACCAAGCACAATGCTATCCTGATGTGCTCCCTTTCTAGTATTAATAATAAGAGTAGAAGTCCTGCCATTTTCCTCTTCCTGTTGCCTCAGGGTCATGGGACAAATGTAATTTTGTAATCCAAATGATGAGTTCAGCTAGTTCACCACTGGACTACTAATCATCCACTGCAGCAACATACATCCTGAGAAGACGTCAATGCATGGGGCATGGGTCATGGGTAAGGATCTCAAGTACCACAATGAAAAGCTTCCTCAGCCCTGGACCCTGTAAATAAATGCAGTAATAACAATAGTGATGACTAAATCCTTTAATTGTGTTGTCACTGAAATTCATGTGGAAGGCAAAAACTGTTAAGAAACAGGATTTTTGCAAAACTGATGGCTATGATATTATGCAAGGGAACACTTGAATTTTTTCAGCACATGGCGATCCTATTGGCTACACACAAAGCACTTTAAAACAAAACCTTCATTTTATGATGGACGCACTCTAAGTTAATAAATATGCACAAGAAACTGTTGACTGGGATAGGTACTGTTTACACAGTAATCAAAGTTTCTCCAGTAGCTCCTACTCTTTTATCACTGCAATAATACTTAGCATAATACTCAAATCCATGGTGTTATTCGATTACAAACAATAGAAAGAAGATACTGAAGTTCATATACTCAGTTATACTTATTACAATGAAACACTATATATAATTGAAAAGATTCTCTATAATATTATCTCAGTTTCATTTTCATTCTTGCCATGGCTATTATTTATGCTGCATATTTTTAAGAACTATGAAACATTCAGTGCTATTCCTTTATCCAAAATATTTTGATGCAAAACAAAGCTGCAGAAATTACGATTGTCAAACGTGATTAAATGTATTCCTGAAGGCTACTCAGTAATTGGGTAATGCTTGATTAACAGCCAAGCAGTTATTTATCCTCATTTTCAATATTTTTATATCTGGTACAGAGAAATATTCGAAGGATTTTTTTTCTACTCACTCATGGAAGATGAGTGTCACTAGCCAGGGTGTGTTATTACGCATTACCAATTTCCCTTGAAAAGCTTGTGATGAGTTGCCTATTTGAACCACAGCAATCTTGGGGGTGCAGTTATATCCAAGTGCTGTTAATAATGAAGTTCCAGGATTTTAATCTCATGATATTTGTTCCAAGTGAGGATGATGTTTAGCTTCAATGGGAATTTGCCACTGATGACATTCCCATTGTTCTGCTGCGGTTCTTATAGTGGTAGAGGTTGCAGTTTTGGAATTTGCAAACATTCTCACTTTGGATCTCAATGATAAAGCAGCTAAAAAAGATGGGCCTTGAGGAATTCCTGCAATGCTGTCCCAGGACTTAAATTATAGACTCGCAGCAGCCATAACCATTTCCCTTTGTCTAAGGATAATGTCCATCCACAAAGAACCTTTCCTCCAATTCTCAGTAGCTTGAGTTTCATTAAACATCATTGATGCCATACATGATCAACTGCTGCCTTGATGTCAAGAACAGCCTTTTTTACCTTTTTAATCGCATGCCTGAAGTTCAGCTCCTTTGTCCATCTTTGAAGCTAAGGAACTAAATGACTCTGGCACAACCCATATTGGCATCAGTGAGCACATTATTGTTGAGCAAACGCTGTCAATAACCAATTCCATTGAAAATTTCCTTTTTCTGGACATAGAGTCAGAGTTATACGGCATGGAAACAAAATTTTTGCTCCAGCTCATCTGCGCTGACCAGATATCCTAATATAGTCCCATTTACCAGCCTTTGGCCTACATCCTTCTAAAACCTTCCTATTCATGTGCCCATCCAGATGTATATTTGGGCAACTTTCCATATTGCGAAATAGATACCAGTGTTGTTTCTATGCTTGAGAAAATTGTTAGGGAAATGCAGGAATTCCTCAAGGCCCATCTTTTTTAGCTGCTTTATCATTGAGATCCAAAGTGAGAATGTTTGCAAATTCCAAAACTGCAACCTCTACCACTATAAGAACCGCAGCAGAACAATGGGAATGTCATCAGTGGCATAAGGAAAAGCAATCATTTTTATCCCTGTGACTTTCTCTAGGGTTGCACACAGCAGCGATCCAGAGATCAATCTTCCAATCACGGAGCCATGAAAATTTGCAACGGGAACGCACATACTATTTCTAGCTGATCGTATGACTTGTTTTTTTACATATATATTCATGGAATGTGGGTGTCACTGCCAGCATTTGATGCCCATCCCTAATTATTCAGTTAAGAGTCAACCACATTGGTGTGGGACTGAAATTGCATGGTTGCTAGACCAGGTAAGGACACAGATTTTCTTCCCCAAAGAAAAAAAAAAGAACTTTTTTTTAAGAAAAATAACATTATGCCACTTTTTTAAAAATTGAACTCAAATATTACCATCTACCATCGTGGGTTTTGAACCCATGTTCCCAGAACATTACGCTGAGGTTCTGGCTTGCAGGTCCAGTGACACTACCACTATAGCATTGCCTCCCCACAAATGTGACTGAACATGCCAGATTCCAGAGTGAAACCTGACTTGCAAGAACATATGTTTACATTCTACAGTTAGTTACTCTGGTATTAGTCACTAAGGGGTGGCACGATGGCTCAGTGGTTAGCATGCTGTCTTCACAGCACCAAGAATCCGTGTTTGATTCCAGGCTTGGGTGACTGTGTGGACTTTGTACGTTCTCCCAGTGTCTGTGTGGGTTTCTACCAGGTGCTCAGGTTTCCTCCCACAGTCCAAAGATGCGCATGTTAGGTGGATTGGCCATGCTAAATTACCCATAGTATCCATGGATGTGCGGATTAGCCATGGAAAATAGGGGTATTACTGGGATAGGGTGGGTGCTGGATGCTCTTCAGAGGGTCAGTGCAGACTTGGTGGGCTAAATGGCGTCTTTCATTACTGTAGGGATTCTACAATTCTATGAATATATTCACACAAGACCGTAAATGTTCTTACCAAAGTTTATTATATAAAATTTAAAAGAAACAAAGCTATTTATGTATAGCATGAGAGAATTTGGAGAATTTTTAATTGAAACAAGCTTCAATTTGTTTCTCAGGAATATCCTTTACACATTGTCAAAATCCAGAGAAATATCACCCTATCTCAACTCTTTATTAACTGACTCTTTCCAATTCTCCTTGGGCTGGTTTATTTCCAGTCCTGATGGCCTAAACCTCTTTTCAATTCTGACAACTTGAAAACTATGTACAAACTGTCACAGCTTGAAGACTTCTGAAACTAAAACCTTTTTGCTAGAGTGACTGTTCCTCTGAACTGAAAACTTGATTCTTATACTCAGAATGGAAACAGTCCATGCCAACCATGTTCCCAAACCAAACTAGTCCCACTTGTCTGCACTTGGCCCATATTCCTCCAAACCTTTCTTATTCATGAATTTATCCAAATTCTTTCAAACATTGTCACTGTACTTGCATCCACCACTTTATCTGGCAGTTCATTCCATGAATTAATCACTCCCTGTGTAAAAATGTTGTCTCTTATGTACTTTTTCTGCTCGGAGGAAACTGGTTTATTGAACTGAATTGCTGATTCTTCTAAACTGAAGTCAAAACCTAAACCAGTGGCCTCTGGCTTGTTTTCCCTGTCTGTCATAAACTCAGAAGTATACATAACACTTAACACCACAGGTATACTGAATCACAAGCTGTCTCAGAAATAACGTATTTAGGTTGCTGTTTCAAGCACTTTCTGAACCCTTTAAATTAAAACTGTTACCTTCACAAAACCGAAACTAAAGTCCATTTGCCTCGATTTTTAAAAAATCCAAATTCCAAACTGATTATATATGCACACTTATTATTAAAGGAACTGCAGGCGAACACATCATATTGGCTTATGGTCACAATGCAATTTCAATGCCAGAAAAATAATGCAGGATAGATGGCAGACTTTGCTAGGACATAACTTGGGACATTTTATTTAACAGACAAACTGCAACAAGGTCAATCTGTTTTAATGGGAAAAATGGAAGTTAAGTTTGTTCTGAAAAACCAGAGAACTGCAAATACTGGAAATCAGAAATTGATGGAATAATTCAGCAGGTCAGGCAAAGAGAGGCAGAGATAGGTGTTCTGAAGAAGGGTCATTGGGCCCAAATTTTAACTTTGCTTTCTCTTGACAGAAGATGCCGATCTGCTGAATTTTTCCAGCAATTTCTAATTTTGTTTTAAATTTGTTATGCATCACTTTTATTCTTTAGGTTGATGAAAATACTAAGTACATTTAGTACCACTGCAATTTATATTCCCCAGCCCTACTTCTCTTCTAAAGATACCAGTTCTTCTTAGATTGCTGTTCCATTGGTGTTGGCAGCTGTCTAATACATCAGACTTGCAGCTGATTCGCATGTGCAAATTTTAGTAGAAGTGTTGAGTCCACTTAAAGGTGAAAGACCATCACTAACAAACCACATAACATTCTCAGCATCAGTGAACACAGGGAAACTTACTGATTTATTGGTAGCCCAGGACTCCTGTGGCCATGTTTACTACCTCTAATTGTTCTGATAATTTTAAGACACGACCCACTATCACTAGTTTCTATACATACAAAGAAGGACACCACTTTAACTAGGACAACACACAAATCCTAGGACAAGCAAAACAACAATGCGCACGAGAATTCTTAGAGGCATGGCATTCTAACCAGAACTCTAATAACAAACAATTGATTTAGATCCTATATACCTTCCCTTCCGAAAAAAAACAAAATGACATCACCCACCTTAAGAAACCAAGACCTATAAATAGAGAGGCAGGCCAGACCAACAGCGCTTCACTGGAGATTTTCACTGATGATGTTACCTAGTATGGTGACAAAATATCTGAAAACAAAACTTCAAGCTCAGTGAGCTAACTTACATAGTTATCATCAACCTAAGCTACAAAATTTTCTTTAAAAAAAAAATCACTAATTTTAAGTAATATCTGAACCTTAAACTGTTCCTCTCTCCACAGCTGATACTTCATTTGCTCAGCATTTCCAATATTTTTGCTTTTCATTTTAGATTTTCATCAAGCACATATAAATCTACCTTGGATGTGAATAGCTTAATGAGCACAACCAGATATAACATTTTAAAATCTTCCCACTCTTCATGACTCAGGATCACAGTTAGCAAGCAGAGAGACCTGCAATAAAATTTTATTCACACATTTTAATATATGGACTCCAATACTCTGCCTAAGAATTTAATTAACACCAGTACATAATACACATAACAGATTTAAAACAATCTATCCATTTCAATTCTAATCTTTGATTCCTATTTTTCCAATTAAGAATTTTGCTGTGAGTTAGAAACTTTGATTACAATATTTGGTTAAAATTTCACAAATTCAATGAATGGTGCATTCTGAGATTTCTGACCTTAGGTGAAAGTATTCTAATTTTACTGTGAAAATTAACCTTCACAAGACTTAAAAATTTGTCATGTTTATTCTATCCCATTATCTTAAAGTACAACTTTGAATGAGTTCTTAATTGCAGTGATGTGCATTTTGCCAAAATGCTTGGGTCCACACTCCAATAAAAAAATTGTGCTATAAAATGTAGTTTTCGTAGGTAATTGTAAGTTTTAATAAACTGTTGTAAACAATGGAGGACAATGTTCAAACACATTATCAACCATCTGGGACACATACTTTAACTTCCTTCATAAATGCTCTTTACAAGTTTGTATTGCTCCAAATATGAAATTTTTTCTCCTTAAAAGTCAAGATATAGTAACATTTTACATGTCTGAAACTGTTTATGAACTATCATCCTGGTAGCTGAAGGCTGCCTGGAAAAATAAATATTTCACCTAATCTTTAATGGAAGGTTTTCAATTTTCATTAGATTATCCTATGTATCTGTAAAATTGCAGGCCAATTGATTCTTCTTGCATTTATATTTGTGATATTAATTAAAACAAATGTTGTTCTGCACTGAATGATCAAATTTATTTTTTCAGTGTATATAGCTCAAAATTGGTTCCACCTTTACACCACTCTTCACTGTTGTGTTGCTTTGCAATTTTGTAGTGGGAAGGAGGCCATACATCACCTTCAGCTGAAAGGGCAGTAGGGGTACACAACTGCTCTGGACCAGCATCAGCAATTGCATAAAAAAAACTGGTGAAGAAGAGCTATTCAGTTCAGTACTTCCCATCCGCAACACACACTGTACTTCAAACTCAGCTGGCAAAGCTTAAAAAGTGCCTCTCACTGATATATGTCATGAAATTCACTCCTTGATCAATATAGTGTCCAGTGGAACTATCTGAGATGCCTTGGGTAGATTCACTGTCACCAATTCTTAACTTTGATATTAGTCTAAGTTATTGACAAATGTGGAAGGAAATCCTTTTGATTTCTTCAGCAGAAGATAGGGTCAATCTTGGTAAACAAAACAGATTCGTTACAGAGTACTTAATATCTAGTTACATTACATTTGTGTTAACATAATTGACAAGAAACCATCAGGCTGGACTTAAGAGTAACATTACTGTTAGCTAGGTGGTCTCAGCACTAGAACTTGCCTTGCAACTTAGAACAACTGGCACAAACACTGGTTAGCTCCTCCCAGGACATCCTTTGTACCCTGAGGTATGGAGACTCAGTTAACCCTTTTGGATACTAACAGTCTTATACAACATAGTCACCATGCTCTACTCTTGTTATCAAATTATTTATACAATTGTTTTGGGTAAGTAAAGTTGGCTTACCAAATAGTTTTAGCACTATCCCATCTTTCCTTCCCACCCTAAACCCCCCCCCCCCCCCACCCCAAAGTCTCTGACTTTACAAATGACTGATGACATGGTTGGGGCAGAAGTCTGCTGCAGTTCATTGCAAAACTAGAACTGTTAAACAAATTTTTGATCTCCTAAATGCCCTTTGCAGATGATGCTCTCTGCCATTCATGTTTCTGTTGAAAGTTGGTTCCTCTGGAAAGTTGGTTCCTTTAGTTTCTTCAAACCACGTCAGGAGAAAGTGATCTTTTTACATTGCAGTAAGGTTTCAACCTTCTTGCCAGTTCTGATGAATTTGAATCGTTAACTCTGCTTTGTCTCCGTATTGATGCTCCCAGACCTGCTGAGTTTCTCCAGCAGTTACTGTTTTTCCATCTTGTCAGACTAACAGGCTTGATTTATGAGCAAGTACTGTTATCCCTATGAACTTTGCACTAGGATTGGCCTTACAACTTTGAATAACTGGTGCCAAAGTAGTTTCACAGCGCAATGATAGAAAAGATTTCACCACATGGGATTGGAGGGTGGCGGGAGACAGTACCTGAAACAGTTTGCATACATCACAGATAAGCTCCGCCCATCACGATATGGAAGACGTCCTGGGCCGGAGCTCATCTTGTGATGTATGCAAACTGTTTCAGGTACTATCTTCTCCGTCACCGCTTCTGCGCTGAAATCTTTTATATCATTGTACTGTCAAACTACTTTTTCTATATGACATCTACAACAGACACCCCGTAAAAGCTTTTGTTTTGACACAGAATTACAGAACATGAGGTTATGATTCAACCTTTATCTAAGGCTTCAGGAAGGTAACAATACATGTTACCAAGTTTTCTGTTAACAAGGGAGAGAAAAAAATAAGAATAGAAAAAATAGACGATTGACATACGCCGTCGATTTAGTGGCGATAGGTCACCACACGATGGAGCCGTCAATTTCTGGCATTGACTGCAAAGTTGTCAACAAGACAAAAGAGATATTAACATGAGGCAGAGGGGAGAAAAACAAAACTGACTAGATATATTGTACCATCAGTCAGATGCAGCGGTAGCCACTCTCACGTCCTCTGGCACGAACCAGTAACCGTTAATCGTCTTCCTGGACAAACAACGGTTGCTGAACATTTAGATTAAATGCACACAGCAATATTCTTCATCCAATCCCAAACGGTAAACTGTTTACCTCCCACCGCCCCCACCCAACATATATTAAAAAACACAATCATGAAACATGACAACTTTACGATCAGCTCCTGCCATTTTGCAGCAACAGTAAAGCAACAACAAACTTTGAGCTATTCTCCGTCTCCAACACGAAAGCAAAATTTCATTAATATTGATCATTTCAGCAACTGAAATATATTCGCATAACGCATGTTAATAAAGGGTTACTTTAAATGTCAGTCAACTTTCCACAACAGGAACTGATCAGCACACGTATTTCCCCGTGCCTCTCAGTAGAGGTTAAGCTGCTTAATAAAGCTTTAAAATGATTTTTTTCCCCTCCAATTTCCAGTAAAATACAAGTTTCTTTTTCAGTCGGCTACACTTTTACAGTTTACTGTGAAATTCCCCAAAGGGCCAAATGCCCATGGACTGGAACATTAATTGGAAGGGTGGGAAAGAATAAATTACATCAAAGTGAGTGTTTCTCTTTAAAGTTCCGGCGGTTACAAAATTAACAAATTTCAGTTTGTCCCCGTCGTGATTTAGCTTCAAAACTGAATTATCGTCAAGAGGAATTTCACCCTGTGGTTACACCCGATACCTGTGGACGCTGGGTCAAGTTATAGCACCTTGTTGTCACTTACGCAATCAGTCAACATTCTGAAATGGAATAAACCCAAGAGACGGCGGAAAACAGGTCAGCGTTTGGAAAGTGGGTCACCCATCTCCCGCACCCCGCACACACCCCCAACAACATCAGCTCCGAGGGAGGCTGCACAACAACAGACCGAGAGATGGACAGACAGCCACCTTTCCTGGACCAAGTCTAACGCACCTTCACATGATAACACAACACGGGGGACTTTTGGGGAACTTTGTGTGTGTGGCGGGGTGTGCTGGTGAGAAATGAAAGAGATTATGGACATCTCCCCGGCTACACGTCGTTTCAATGACTTCTCGGCAAACACAATTACACTTCCGGATCGTCTGTGATGACTCCACTTGGTCGAGCTGAACTGTTGAATAATTTAGGGTCGAACCAGTCTGGCTTGTCACTGCTGATCAAAGTGAGGGGGCTTGCACCCACTGCGATCGCCAACCCCCTTCCTGATGCTTACCCCTCCTGTCGGCACTCCTACTATAATAACCAAAATGAGACAGGTTGTCACCCCCAGCCTCCTTGCCCATTGTGCAGCAGGGGATTTTTACCTGGCTTTCTTCCTGCTTTCTCCCCTCTTCAAGCTTCACGCCCGGCGAATGCTGCTAAGCCGTGGTGGCAACAATGAAGCGAACCGGGTCCATTTGAACAGAGAGAAAACAAAACAAAATGTCACTTCAGGCAAAACAACTGCATCGATTTCAGCCTGGCCTGCCCTGACGGTGTTTGTTTCGAGGGATCCGCTCCTCAGTCGACTGCACGATGGCCCTCGCCCTCTCCCTCTCTCTATATGAGATGCATCCGTTCAACACCCACATCACTGCCCCGTCAGTTTCGTTTCTCACTCGGGTTTTTGATCCGAAACAACCAAGACTGCAATGAGAGACAGTCACCTGATCGGCTGAATCACTGGGCGGCCAGCTTGCTAAAGGCGAGTTAGGCTGTGCCAGGGTCATCTCGCAGGAGACTACGACCCCATCTTGCTAAAGGAAAACGCTAAGTGGCCTAAATAAAACACAGTTGCGAGGCAAAATAAGCCAAGTATTGCAGAAACGAATCAGAAATCGAAACTCCAATCATTGCAACATTGCATACTATAAGTTTTAGCTGTGAAAGCAGAAGAAAAGCAATACCAGAAAAAATGTACATTCAATATTAACCCGTATTATTGTATTCATAAGTTTGCATAATATTAAGGTCTCCTGTTACATTGCTGCTCCTTCTTATCTGTAACTTCTCGCCCGTAAGAAAATAGTTCATGTTAGCTCAGATTTGTCCATGGAATAAAAATGATAGGTAGACTTTTTTTCATAATCTTTTATGGCCTGCTTCAGTATATTTCCATTTAGTTAGGAAATATAATACATAGCAAATACATTTAAGTTAGGGCAGAAAATTAAGACTTTCAATGGTTGAACAATGTGTATTTTGAATTCCATATTCCCATGTACCCTTGATATCATTCACTTTAAAAATATTCAATGAATCGGCCTCTGATTTCTGAGGCAAAGTATTTCAAAGTTGCTCAACCCACTTTCCTAAAAGGGTGACCTCAAAATTTTAAACAGTGCCTCCCCATTTTGGACTCTGCTACAAAAGAAAACATTCTTTCGATGTCCACCTTATCAAAACCATTCAGGATTTTCAATCCACTTCAATTAAATCATCCCTCACTTTTCATAACTCAAGTGGAATTGAGCGCAGTCAATTCAACCTATCCTCATACCTGCAATGGGTGGGTTGTCTGATATCTCTGAGGAGAAAGTGAGGTCTGCAGATGCTGGACATCAGAGCTGAAAATGTGTTGCTGGAAAAGCACAGCAGGTCAGGCAGCATCCAGGGAACAGGAGAATCGACGTTTCCGTCAATTCTCCTGTTCCCTGGATGCTGCCTGACCTGCTGCGCTTTTCCAGCAACACATTTTCAGCTCGTGTCTGATATCTCCTCTGAATTGCTTCCGCTGTATTTCCATTTGGCTGGTGGGGTAGACAGACTAAGAGTTAGACAAATTGGATAAAAATGTAGGGAAATTCAAAGCCAATGAGGTTGATGAGGGCTACCAGGAAGATAATGCGCAAAAGGTTTTTAAGAAGGAGTTATGTATTGTTCTTAGGGCCAAGGGGAGCAAGCAGCAACAGGTTACTGAATTGAATAATCAGCCATGATCACATTCAGTGGCAGAGCAGGCTTGATGGATCAAATGGCCTACTCCTTCTATTTTCTATGTTTCAAAGTAAAGAGACCAATATTGTACACAGTACTCCTGATGTGGTCTCAATAATGCTTTGTGCGTGTGTCACCACAGTCTTACCAGACCATAGGGGTTGCTCTCTTATTACAGAAAAGCGACTGGTGGTGATTTAACCTGAGGGCCACAAGACCTCAGGTGAGGGAAGAGGTTGAGAAGAAGAGTCCTTCATGGGAACTTCAAACTGATGATGGGAATTGAACCCATGCTATTGGAATCACACTGCTCTGTAAACCAACAATCCAACCAACTGAGCTAAACCGATTCCCAATGCTTTGTACAGGAAAAGCATAACCTCTCTACTTTTATGTTTCATTCTTCTTTTAATAAAGGACAGCATTCCATTAGCCTTAATTATTTGCTGTACCTGCATAATAATGTTTAAAGACTTGTGCATTAGAGTACCTAGATTGCCCTGCAGTTTAGAATTTTACAAGTACTTTATATCATAGATTTGTGAAATGCCATCTAATTAGGCAGAGGTGGGAGAATGGGGTAGTTTTGGAGAATGCTTGAAAAAGGATGGTGTAACCCAGATGTAAAAATTAATTATGAAGTGAGGGCACTGTCTTTAGATTTACAGAAGGCTCTGTTTGCCTTTCTTCTCACCAAATTATTCATTTTGCCAATCATCAGACTGTAAGTTTGAGCTAATGTTTGGGACCATTAGTTCCCATTCGGCATGAAGAATTTGTTGCAAATACTAGCAAATGTATTGAGTAGAATCACAAGTAGAACAATAAAATGGTAATTAACAAAGTTTAACTCACAATCTGTTCTCACAAACACTGGTTCCAGCTCTGGTTGATTGTGGTGCTGTTTCCTACAGTGTTCTTGTTGACTATGGTCTATCTTTTCTTCTTTTGGTTGTGCATTAGGGTCAGAAGACACTTGTTATGGACATTTTTAATAAATCAGTTCAGACTTGTCAATGACATACCTTGGACACAGATAGGGATGCTACCACTGCACCATAAGAGCACCATAGAGTCATAGAGATGTACAGCACGGAAAGAGTCCATGCCGACTAGATATCCCAACCCAATCTTGTCCCATCTGCCAGCACCTGGCCCATATCCCTCCAAACCCCTCCTATTCATATAGCCATCCAGATGCTTTTTAAATGTTGCAATTGTACCAGCCTCCACCACTTCCTTTGGCAGCTCATTCCATACATGTACCACCCTCAGCGTGAAAAAGTTGCCCCGTAGGTCTCTTTTTGTATCTTTCCCCTCTCACCTAAACCTATGCCTTCTCGTTCTGGACTCCCCCACCCCAGGGAAAAGACTTTGTCTATTTATCCAATCCATGCCCCTCATGATTTTGTAAACCTCTATAAAGTCACCCCTCAGCCTCCGACGCTCGAGGGAAAACAGCCCTAGCCTATTCAGCCTCTCCCTATAGCTCAAATCCTCCAACCCTGGCAACATCCTTGTAAATCTTTTCTGAACCCTTTCAAGTTTCACAACATCTTTCCGATAGGAAGACTAGAATTGCATGCAATATACAAACAATGGCCTAACCAGTGTCCTGTGTAGCCGTAACATGACCTCCCAACTCCTGTACTCAATAATTTAAACAAAAACCATGAGCTTGCGATTAAGGGGCTTATGCTCAAACAATTGATCTGACGAGGCAAATGAGACTTTTTTTGGGTCTAGCCTTGTGCTATTGATTAGTTTATCCTCGAGAAAGGTGAAGCCTCATTTTAGCCAACCTGATTAGTCTACCAGTATTCCGTTATATTGTAAACTTGTTTGTCCCCTATTCTTGACATTTTAAGCAGGAAACCCTTTAAGCAACATAATGAACACTTCTTCATTTTTACTAATGTCTTATTATGGAGCTCAGCAGCTGGCAAATGCTTCTCCAAGCTTCCAATCAGCTTAAGGTTAAACTATTCCCTGGCCCAAGCTTGTACAACAGCTTAAGTTTTCTTTCCACTATCTTCCATACATTAAAAATTTATATGGACTAATTGTTCAAAAAGTATGCTTACTTTCTCACGAAATTCTGAATACGTATTTCCATACTGAGTTTCTATACCATGATACCCTGGTCCATACCAAAACTTCTACTGTAAACTGACTGTGAAGTCTGCTGCATTACACGTGCCATTTTATTTTATTTTTTTACCCTCTCTTATGTGGCTGAGAAAAACCATATCCAATGTTTGACTTTGCTCATACATTGCACCATATGACTCTTAACTGTTGTGAGACAAGGGTCAACTCAATCTCAGGAAACTCAATAATTCAAAGTTTGTGAGAAGATTTGTAGCTCGGGTGCTCGTTGTTGTGGTTCTGTTCGCCGAGCTGGGAATTTGTGTTGCAGACGTTTTGTCCCCTGTCTATGAGCCATTCTCAGTGCTTGGGAGCCTTCTGTGAAGCGCTTCTGTGATCTTTCCTCCGGCATTTGTAGTGGTTTGAATCTGCCGCTTCCGGTTGTCAGTTCCAGCTGTCCGTTGCAGTGGCCGGTATATTGGGTCCAGGTCGATGTGCTTATTGATTGAATCTGTGGATGAGTGCCATGCCTCTAGGAATCCCTGGCTGTTTTCTGTTTGGCTTGTCCTATAATAAGTAGTGTTGTCCCAATCGAATTCATCTTGCTTGTCATTTGCGTGTGTGGCTACTAGGGATAGCTGGTCGTGTCGTTTCGTGGCTAGTTGGTGTTCATGGATGTGGATCGTTAGCTGTCTTCCTGTTTGTCCTATGTAGTGTTTTGTGCAGTCCTTGCACGGGATTTTGTACACTATATTGGTTTTGATCATGCTGGGTATCGGGTCCTTTGTTCTGGTGAGTTGTTGTCTGAGAGTGGCTGCTGGTTTGTGTGCTGTTATGAGTTCTAGTGGTCGCAGTAGTCTGGCTGTCAGTTCGGAAATGCTCTTGAGATATGGTAGTGTGGCTAGTCCTTTGGGTTGCGGCATGTTCTCGTTCCGTTGCTTAGGCATCTGTTGATGAAATTGCGAGGATATCCGTTGTTGGCGAATACCTTGTATAGGTGTTCCTCTTCCTCTTTTTGCAGTTCAACTCACCAGAACGAAGGACCCGATACCCAGCATGA
>NC_057729.1:13090677-13128558 GCF_004010195.1 Chiloscyllium plagiosum
CAACCGGAAGCGGCAGATTCAAACCATTACAAATGCCGGAGGAAAGATCACAGAAGTGCTTCACAGGAGGCTCTCAAGCACTGAGGATGTCACCTAGACAGGGGACGAAACATCTGCAACACAAATTCCCAGCTCGGCGAACAGAACCACAACAAACTCAATAACTAACACAGTAGTAAGCCACCTCAGAGAATCTTGTCACTGAGGGATCACCTTGATGAATCACCAGATTATTATCAAAACACACATCATATCCTGTCATCAAGCATAACGCAGATCAAACACAGTGGTAAGTAGTAGTACGGGTGGATTTTTTGACGAATTAAAAATACAGTCACATCCTAATTGCTGACTATGCAGAGTGTACTTGTAAAGTCTGGAAATGGGTTTTAATATAAATTCCCCAATTATCAATGTCCTGGGGGTTATCATGACCAGAAACTAACTGGACTAGTCATACTAACGCAATGAGTCCTGCAGGTGCTATCTCACCTCCTGACACCTTTAAAAGACAGAAGTCAGGAGTGTGATGGAACACTTCCCACTTGCCTGGATGAGGGCAATTCCATCAATACTCAAGAAGCTTGAAACCAGCCTGAATAAATTTGATTTGGTACCACATACACTACCTCCAACAAGGACACTCAGTAGCAGCAGTATATTGCCACCTATAAGATGCACTGCAGAAATTCACCAAGGTTCTTTTGACAACACCTTCCAAACCCACGACCATTTAGCAGTACAAGCACAGTAGTTACATGGGAACACCAACACCTCCAACTTCCTCTCAAGACCACTCACCATCCCGACTTGGAAAGATATGGCCATTCTTTCAGTGTCGCTGGTTCAATATCCTGGAATTCCCTCCCTAATACTGTTGAGGGTCTACCTACAGCATATGGATCATAACGATTCAAGGAGGCAGCTCACCACCACCTTCTTAAGGCCAACTAGGTTTGGGCATTAAATGATGGGTAATGTCCACATTCCATGAAAGATTTAAAAGAAAATGTTAAACAAATGATAGTTTTATGCATTGTGTTAAAAGGTAAGAATATGGACATGAGTATTAAGTGTAGGCATGATGAAGATATATATTCAGCTAAGAGAGTCTCTTATGTGACAGCTGCACCTATTTTTCAAGTTCACAGCAGAGAGTTTCTTCTGTTGGCTTCTTCCATTACCTTATTGCACCTGCGGCCCTTCATTCTCTGCAGGCTCTGTAAAGATGTCACTTTGCAAGACAAATTATTGCAACATCATGAAACAACAAGACATACACATCTTCCATATTCGACATTGAAGTCAACCACATTATCAAATGTTTTTAATAGTAGTGAGGACCTGCACCTCAGATTGGTGCCTGGCCTTTTGAAAATTCTCACAAGCAATGGATAGATTGAGATCACACATATCATCATATGCAGTTTTGGTCTCTTTACCTAAAAAATATACTTGACATAGAGGGAGTGCAGTGCAGGTTCACCAGACTGATTCCTGGGAATGGCAGGTTTGTTTTTTTGAGACGAGACTGGCTGATTAGGCCTGAATTCACTGGAGATTGTAAGAACGAGAAGGGATTGCAATGAAACATATAACATTCTTACAGGGCTAGACAGACTGGATACAGGGATGCTGTCTCCCTGGCTGGGAGGTGAGAAAAGAGGTTGGTGGGGGTGAGTCGTGTCCAGACAAAGGGTCACAGTTTCAGAATATAGGGCAAGCCATATCAGACAGATGGTCAGAAATGTCTTTACTCAGAGGACGGTGAACTTATGGAATTCTCTGCCATAGCATGTTGTCAAGCCCAAGTCTTTGAATGTGTTTAAGATATAGTTTTTTTTAAGACTAAATGCATAAGGGAAGTGTGGAGAGGGCAGGAGTATGTCATTGAGATTGAGAATCAGCTATAGTCATGTTAAAAGACAGAATGGCCTACTCTTGTTCTTATTTTCTATGTTCCTACAACTCAAAGGATAACGTAAATGCCCGAGCATCCACCATGAACCTTCCTTTCATGATCAAATTTGGGATAATCTAGATTACATTAAAACAAAATCATAGAAGGAAAGGCTTTTAAGAGTTTTGTAAAACCATACAGTGTAACTTTGGTGGGAGAGCCATAAAAGCCCTCAAAAAAAAAGTGTAAGCAAAGTTAATGCCATTTTCGTTATGTTTCTGTAATCCTCCCACTGAAGTTCCAGTAGATGGGAAGTAAACTGACCCCATAGTCAAAAGGAGATGCATTTTCTGATACAGATATTCACATATTAGGTTCCAATCCCACACTCAGGGACACTGAATTATGGCTACAACACTGACAAAATCCATTAGTATCAGGCATTATACCAACCTGTACTCAACAACATAGCAAACCTATATGACCTGAACTCCCTGGCAAGAAAAAGCCTGATGATGGGCTTTTGCCCGAAATGTCGATTCTCATGCTCCCCTGATGTTGCCTGACCCGTTGTGCTTTTCCAGCACCACACTCTCAATTCTAATCTCCAGCATCTGCAGTCCTCAGTTTCTTCCAAGGAAAAACCATAAGTCTGACACATCATGTAAAGGATGATATGATTACATACAAGCTTCAGTTTTTAATTACTTTATAAATTGTTACTTTTTTGTGAAAACCTGTAAAATCCAGTATAAATGCAAAGATAACAAAATAAAGTCACATGCAATGTCTCTGCCAGTTTATTGTTATATTTAACAAATCAGGCACATAACTAATAATCAGGTATCATTGTTTCACACTGGGAACATATACTTGGCAAACAATTATAAATTACAAAGACTTAAATAGATAAGGAGAGGAACATTGCAGGAGAGGAATAAAATTAAAGTCAAGCTGTCATCTATCATTTCTTTACATTCATATTCTAGGATACTGTGTGTATGATACAGAATTAAGAACTTGGGAGTTAGGCACAATGCACAGACAAACAAAAATGGTAAATACTCAGCAACCATTTGTAGAAAGACACAGAATTAAGGCTTGAGGTTAATGTTCTTGTATCAGAAAAAAATACAGTAAAATAGCTTATATCTCATCAGGACTAGATAGCTTCCTGATTCTTCCTTTCAAATTTAATGTTAAAATTCATATAAGCCCAGCTAAAAATGGGGAAAATTCATCATTTTAACTGACTAGTCAATAGAAGATAGACATTTAAGAAAAAGGGACAGCTTAACATATTCTGTTTTCATGTAGGAAGGGAAGCTGGCCTACCAGAAACTGTAGTTGAATCAAACTTCATAGTTAAAAAAATGTGACAGATAAATGTAAATGTTTAAAATATGGAGGAAAAGAACAAACAAGAGAACTAAGTATATATCTGCTTTAAAGAAAACCACAAGGCCTTATGACCTCCATGCATAACACTAGATTCACAACTTCCGGACGCCTCCGTGTCTGCGCATGTGTCAACCTCCCGGCTGGAACAATAGCGACGCAGACGGTGTGCGCGATGACGCTTGACGTCGGCCTGCGTCAGTCCGTTGAAGAGCCGCCAATAGCGAGCCAGCGACGGGCGAGCGCCGGCCAATTGGCGCGCGGGCTCTGTTAAATGGGTTAAAGTGCGGTGGATTTGAATTTAAACGGCCATAGGAGCTGAGGGAAACGGGCGGTGAGTCGGGTGGAGAGAGAGGGGGGTTACGTAGGGCTGCCGTGACTTTGGGATAAAAGGGGGGGTGAAAGAAAAACCAAGTGGAAGAGAAGGGCTTGGGGCTGGAAGAGCTCCCCACCCCGCGTCGGTTTACGTTCTTGACCGTTTGTCGGGTGAGTTCTGTCCGCTCTTTTCTCTCTCCCGTGGCTTTGGGGGCCTGGTGATGCCTTCTCCAGTTGTGCTCCTGTTCCTCCCTGTATCTCAGGGACTGGGGGGCGGGAGCTGACAATAATAATCAACAATAATCAACATCATCATCATTCACCTCCCTCCTTCAACAGGCCCTAACTTGTCTGTCAGGGTCAAACTGGGGTATGGTAAGGTGCCGAGATCGCCCCTGTCTTCTCTCTTCTCTCCCCCCTCCCCCCTCTCCAGTATAACTCCCTTCGCTGGGATGTTTCCGAGCAGCAGCATCTGATTTTGGTGGCTATCGATTGCAGGGTATTTGGAATGCATTAAATATTTCAGTAGTCTTTCAAATCCTTAATGGCTTAAGAGTGAGTCCGCGCCCCCCCCCCCCCATGGTAAATAATTGCCAATCACATCCGAGGTATTCATGGGTGCTGAGATAATTTCACTTGTCTTGTTCTTTGAACTGAAGTTTATGATAGTGTTACGTTGTGGGATGTAATCTCCTATTTTTTTTTTTAGGCATGAGTTAATTTACTCATGCGGGGAATTCGTTTCTTTTGAGCTTTGTTGCCATTCATCCAGTAGACACTAGTCTTACTCTTGTGGCTTTGTACGAGAACCGTTCGGTTAATTACAAGATGGATTGACAAATAGCACTTTGTCTCTCATGCACTTGTGTGGAGATTGGAATGACAAATGCCTGGGAGCAAAAATCAGGTTTTGCTGGAAAAACTCCGCAGGTCTGGCAGGATCTGTAGAGCGAAAGCAGAGTTAACGTTTCAGGTTCCAGTGACCTTTCTTAGGAGTTCTGTGTTTAACGATGCTGTTGCTGGCTGATCCAGAATAAGCACAGACCAACTGGATTAGTAGGGGTAGAGTATGCTTATCAGCATAATGAAACGTGGCTGCTACCACGCCATTAACTTGTGCAAAGTGGTCCTGTCCAGTGGATTTTTTTTTGATACTAGTAGTTTTTGCTTTATTTTCTTCAAGCCCATGCAATAAAATGCAGAGGGTGTCACTATAAAGCCCTGAACCATTTTATTCCAAATGTTTTCTATTTTGTTCCATCTCAACACCCCTATAGAATTGCTCTTGATGGGCAATCCTGTTCATGGATGTGAAGAGTGAGAAAATGTACAGGGTGGAAATGCTGATTGCATTAACTGTTAATGTGAGTAAACAAATCTCTCAAATTTGGATTCTGTTCCAGAGTGAGTGTATTCCTGCCCAAAAATAATTTTGTTTTTGCTGCTTCAATGGGAAGGATGTACAGTGGGTTTTCATATGACCTAATTCTCTGGGAAACTGTACATACTAGCTACTGCTGTCCATACAATAACTTTTTAACTTCCACTTGCAGGATTTTTGATTGCAAATGGAGAAAAAGGTTGCGAGCCAAAGAGGACATGCTGGAAAGGTATATTTGTTGTCAATTGATGTGCTAACAATTGGTTATGAAGCTGGTGAAATATTGAATAACTACTTGGGCATTAAGAAACAGGCTTTTTGATCCAACTTGTACATGCTAACCAGATATCTCCCTAAGAAATAGGAGTAGGCCACTTGGCCCTTGAAACTCTGCCATTCAATAACATCATCGCTGATCTCCGTGTGGCCTCAGCTCCACTTATCCATCCTTTCACCAGAGCCCTTAATTTTTTGAACAGTGTAGGAATTATCTAAGTTTAAAAACATCCTCATTGAGGATGCCTCAACTATTTTACTGGATATGGAATTCCACAGATTCTTGACCGTCTGGGTGAAGAAGTTCTTTCTCAATTGCTCCTAATTCTGAGGCTATGCTGTCTTGTCGCAGTTCCACCCACCAGTGGAAACATCCTCTACTTCTATCTTATCTGTTCCCTTACTAATTTCATATGTTTCTATAAGGTTTCCCCTTGCCTCATTCTTCTAAATTCCAATTAATATAATCCCAGTTTACTCAGTCTGTCCTCACAAGCCAACTGCCTCACTCTGGAATCAGTGATCCACCTCTGCACCCCCTCAAGTGCTTGTACATACTTTCTCAAGTAAGGAGACCAAAACTGCATGCAGTACTCCAGGTGTGGCCTTACCAGCATCCTATACACTACAATATAATCTCCCTGCTTTTTAACGAGGGACAAAATTCCATTTGCTGCCTTATTTACCTGTTGCACCTGCAGGTCAACCTTCTGTGATTCATGCATCCAGGTCCTTCTGCACAGCAGCATGCTTCAATTTTTTACCATTTAAGTAATAGTCCTTTTTACTGTTACTGCTTAACAAAATGGATGCCTTCACATTTATTAACACTGTACTCCATCTGTCAGACCTTTGCCCCAACTCTTAAACTATCTATGTCCTTATACAAAGTTTCAGTCCTCTACAAACTTTGCTTTACCTCTCATTTTAGTGTCATCTGCAAACTTTGACACACTACACATGATCTCCAACTCCAAACCATGTACATACGTTGTGAATAATTGCGGTCCCACGCAGATCCCTGAGGCATACCAGAGAACCACTGCTAACCAGAGAACACTTATTTATCCCCACTCTTGGCTTCCTGTTAGCTAACCAATCCTCTATCCATGCTGATAAATTACTTGTAATGCCATGCATCTTTATTTTGTGCAACATCCTTTTGTTCTGCTTGCCAAATGCCTTTTGGATATCTTGATTCACCATATCTCCTGGGTCATTGTTGACCACCATGCTCATAATGTCTTCATAGATTTCCAGTAGATTAGTGAACCATGACCTAATTTCATGAGCCCATGCTATGTCTGCCCAAAGATACAATTTCTATCTAGATGTCTTGCTATTTTTTCCTTGATGATAGATTCAAGCATTTTCCTCACTACAGAAGTTAAACTAATCAGTCTATAATTCCCCATCTTTTGTTTACCTTTATTTTATTAAACAGTGACATTAAATTTGCTGTTTTCCAATCTGTTGGAACTGCCCCAGAAACCAGTGAATTAATGGAAATTACCAAGTGCATTTGCTGCTTTTGCCATTTCTTTCAGTACCTTGAGATGCATTCTATCAGGGCCAGGAGACTTGTCTACCTTTAGCTCCATTAGTTTGCCCAACACAACCTCTTTTTTGTGATTGACTGTTTCCATGTCCTCACCTACCTTTGTCTCTTTGACAATTACTGGTATATTATTCATGCCCTCCACTGGGAGGACTGACACAAGATATTTGTTCAATACCTTGGCCACTTCCTCATCTTATTAAATCACCCTTTTCATCCTGTAAAGGAGCAGTGTTTACCTTGGCCTCTCTCTTTCATTTTATATATTTACAGAAACTTTTGCTCTGTCTTGATATTCTGACCTAGTTGACTCTCATAATCTATGTTGCATTTCTTTACAGCATTTTTTGTGTGGCTTTTTATTGACCTTTAACGTTTTCCCAATCTTCCAGTTTCCTGTTGATTTTTGTCACTTGGTCTGTCTTCTCTTTTAATTTGATGGCCTCCCTTATTTATTCTGGCACCCATGGCAGATTTCCCTTTTCCTACAGTCCTTGCTTTTCACTGATACTACTTCTGCTGAGCACTTTGAAAAATTGCTCTGGAAGTCCTCCATTGCTTGTCAACTGTCCCACCATAAAACTTGCACTTCCAACCTATTTTAGATCCCTGTTAAATCTTTCTCCCCCAACACTAAACCTATGCCCTCAAGTTTTGGACTCCCTAGGAGACAGTGAGGTCTGCAAATGCTGGAGATCAGAGTTAAGTATGTTGCTGGAAAAGCACAGCAGGTCAGGCAGCATTCAAGGAGCAGGCAAATTGACATTTTGGGCTGGAGCCCTTCATCAGAAATGAGGCTGGGAGCCTTGGGGGTGGAGAGATAAATGGGAGGGGGGGGTGGGACTGGGGAGAAAGTAGCTGAGAGTGCAGTAGGTGGAGGGAAAGGGTGATAGATCAGAGGAGGGTGGAGCGGATGGGTGGGGAGGATTGACAGGTGGGACAGGTCATAAGGGTGGTACTGAGCTGGAAGGTTGGAACTGGAGTAAGGTAGGTGGAGGGGAAATGAGGAAACTGGTCAAGTCCACATTGATGCCCTGGGGTTGAAGCGTCCCGAGGTGGAAGATAAAGCGTTCTTCCTCCAGGTAGTGAGGGAGTGGCGGTGGAGGAAGCCCAGCACCTGCATGTCCTTGGCAGAGTGGGAGGGGGAGTTGAAATGTTTGACCACTGGGTGGTGGGGTTGTTTGGTGTGTGTCCCGGAGAGGTCCCTAAATCACTGTGCGAGAAGGTGTCCAGTCTCCCCAATGTAGAGGAGACCGCATCAGGAGCAACAGATACAATAAATGACATTGGTGGAAGTGCAGGTGAAACTTTGGAGGTGGAAGGCTCCTTTGGAGCCTTGGATGGAGGTGAGGGAGAAGGTGTGAGTGCAGGTTTTGCAATGCCTGTGGTAGCAGGGGAAGGTGCCAGGAGGGGACGGTAGGTTGTTAGGGGGTGTGGACCTGACCAGGTAGTTGCAGAGGGAATGGTCTTTGCTGGGGTCCATTTGTAGATAACATGTCCATGGATGATGTGACTTATGGTTGGTGGCTTGGAAGGTTCTGACCTTGTTGCAATTGGAGGGTGGGCCAATGTCCTGTACAGCTACAACATGATGTCCAAACTCCATACTCTATGCACTGACCAATGAATGGTTTTTATAAACTGACATTTTCCTAGCTGCCATCAGTTCTGAGGAAGGATCACCAGACCCAAATGTTAACTGATTTTGTTTTAGATGCTGACAGACCTGCTGAACCTTTCCAGCAACTTCTGCTTTTGTGCTATCTTTAACACCATGTCTACCTGTGACTTGATTTTCAAGGAACTATGAACCTGCACTCCAAGGTTTCCTTTTTTGTGTTTTGGCAACACTCCCCAGGATCTTGTCAGTAAATGTAGAAGTACAGCCCTGATTTGCTCTATCAAAATGTAGCACCTCCCACTTTCTAGATTTTTTTTTTTCCCCATCTGCTGCTCCTTGGCCCATCTGACTGCGGTCATATTTATTGAGGCAACCTCCTTTGCTGTTCACTATGTCACCAATTTTGGTATAGTCTGCAAACTTTTTAACCATTCCTCCTATATTCCATCCAAATATTAATATAAAATGACAAAAAGCAGTGGACCCAGCACAGCTTGGGAAAAAATGGTCAGTAATACAAAACCTGAATGTTTCTGAAAAGTTGGTGCACTATCTCGGGCAATACATTTAACAATGAGTCCATTTGTCAACCAATCCTCTCCTACAACACAAATTTGGATTGATGGTTGAAGTTTCTGGGTTTATTACGCTCCAGATGTGATACCCCAGATTATTAAGCTATTGGTTGAGGAGGAATGAAGTGACTCCCCTTCCTCATTACTTCCAACTCACTGTCTTCCCCCATCAAAATGCAACAAGTGTACACAACTTTAGAAGTGTGAAGCATCTTAAAGAGAATTTATAAAAGGACAGATGTGTTGGTCTTTGAATTTTGTGAAGTTGTGGCAGTTAATTTGGGTGATACTAATAACACATTTGATAAATGAACAATTGATTTTGAGGTTTGGGCTTGTAAGTTAGCTGGAAGACCTTTGTTCTGCTTAAAGTAAATCTTAGCAGTACTTATGCACTTAATGGCAAGATCCTAGGGAGTGTTGCTGAACAAAGACCTTGGATTGCACGTTCATAGCTCCTTGAAAATGGAGTTGCAGATAGATAGGATAGTGAAGAAGGCATTTGGTATGCTTTCGTTTATTGGTCAGAGTATTGACTACAGGAGTTGGGAGGTCATGTTGCGGCTGTACAGGACATTGGTTAGGCCACTATTGGAATATTGCGTGCAACTCTGGTCTCCTTCCTCACAATATGGGACATGTGCTGGCAAGATGGACGAGATTGGTTTGGGATATCTGGTTGGCATGGATGAGTTGGACCGAAGGGTCTGTTTCCATGCTGTACATCTGTATGACTGACTCTGTATGCTTACTCTTGGTTTCCAGAAAGAGACAATAATCCCTTTATTTTACAAGTAAATCAAGAATGACTTGGTTTCTCATTTGTGACGCTTAAACAAATCTTTGTCCACTAGTACCCACAAGCATGACTTGAAAGTACCCCAGGTCTTGTGTTTTCCACTTTTAAGAATACACAAACATTGTCTTTTGTCCAGATTTCTGTCTTCTCCCCTCAGGTTCACACTCTGAGAACTCATAGGGGTTTATAGTTCTTCATTTTAAGTCCTCTTCTTGAAGCTTCCTTGATATCTATGAATTGTGACATTCCTGACTCATTGAGACTACTGATGATTCACGGATCTTTCAGGCACTCACTGAATAGCTTTGACCAAACTTGCATTCTTTTGGTCTGCATGTCCATTTCTCTTTCAAAAACCTTTTGCAAATAGAAGTTCAATGTCTGCAAGTTATCCATGATTATGAACCTTTTGTGATACTCTTAAACCAGTCTTCTTGCAAATTATTCTGATGAATACAGCTTGTAAAGCTTTGACAGTCTTTATCAGTACTCAAATGTACTGTTAGTATGAGTCTGGGAGTTTAAATAGGTAATGATATTAGGTGGACACAAGTGCATATAAAGGGGGTTTGTTTTATAATTCTACAAACTGTGGGTAAATACACCTCTACTATAAAATAATATGGGAAGAGATACCAGAGGAATTATTCTTTTTTTTTTGCTTGTTTTTTTAATAACGCAAACATTTGTAGTACCAAAAGACAGGTGCCTGGTAAATTCCCTTTTTTATTTTTAAGGATACTGAATGTGCCTGAGAATTGCAGACCAGTCAGTTTAAAGCCACTGCTAGGAAAAATAATGAACCCTTACTAATGGAGAGAAGAGAACGTTGACTGTTTATTATTAAATTTCTCTCATTTTGAAAACCACATTTTGTGACCAAGCGTAATGACTTTTCTCCTGCTTTTATTTTGAGTAGGTAGCACAGTAGACAGGAACTTGCATCCACTGCATCTGCAATTTCAAAAAAGCCTTTGATTTAGGATGCCCCATTATAGACTGATCAATCATAACATTTCATGACAAGTGGCCAAATAGATTGTGAGCTGGCTTCAAGAAATGAAACTGAGTGGAAATAAAGTAGCTGTTCAGTGATCCACAAGGATCAGTGCTGAGGCATTACTGTTCATAATTTACACTTGGTGTTTTGGAATTTGGAATCAAAACTACAATTTTGATGTTTGTAGTTGACAAGCTAGGGAGGATTGTTGGAGTGCAAGAAATTGCACCCTGACATTAACTTGCAGATCTTTAGTACAGATAAGTAAAGTAATGCTGATAGAATAGGCAACTTGCCTTGAAAGATTTGGGGGGGGGGGGGAGGAGAAAGGGATTCAACTGTGCATATATCAGTCACTAACAGTTAATTTTTTTGCATGGCCACAAAAGTAAAGAAAATGCCAGGTTGTATTTCTGGTCAGGTGATTTTGGAATATTTAGCATTTCTGCTTACCATTCTATGACCAGAATAGAGCCACCAGGATGATACTGAAGATGCCAGATTGTTCATATTGAGAAAAGGTTGCCAGAATGGGTGGTCTCGTTTGCAGGAGAAAATAAATGAGGGTGTTTATAGACAAAATATTTTCACTTCATGAGGAACACACCTAGAAGATATCAATGGCAAATGATCACCAAAAATCCACTCTGTGTACTCATTACCCAAGAGTACATTGTGACATGGGTACATTGTACCCATGTGACATTCACTACTATAAACCAGTTACTCTTTCGTACGTCTTATATAACTTGCAATATATAAGGCAATTGAATTAATTGTTTAATGCTTTGCTGAGTGCTAGATGCAACAAACTGGCTTGCACTAATTTCGTATCTTCAAACGATATAATGAGGGTATCTTCTCTAATAGAGGTGATATGGTTTAGTATCTGAAACTCCACCCAGCTGAGGCGTTAGACTGACTCCTGCCTACCTATGATTTTTGGATTTGGTGTTAGTAATACATAATTATCCTGTGCCTCCCCTTCTGCTTGCACCCACTGACATCAGACAAAAGTGTGGCTGCTCCTATCTATATGTGCACATGCACCCACCAACCGAGACATGCAACAAAATAAAGATTAATTTGTCGTTGTGCTGTATTTCAATGGTCAAAGCAGACACATGGATGACCTCTAGGTTATTTTTATATGGCATTCTGGATTGAAAAATTCTGAAACAATGCACTTGCTGAGCCAGCAGAGTATTTGTAACAATTGGATGTTATTGTATGAAAAGCCACTTTTATTTTCCTTTTTTTAATAAAGATGCCAGCCTTGGATGGTCCAAAACGTGTTGTAGAAGCAAAGCACAATTCTCAGAATCAACCACCTACAGGGAGTTTGTCAACACAAGTGGTATCTGCTCCTAACTCAGGCCAGCAAAGTGTACCACTTCAAACGCGGGTTATGTCTGCCAATTCGCTTCCAATCAAGCGTCCAGTGTTAACAAATCAAGTGAAACAGGCAGTGCAAGTGCCTTCCCAACTGAAACCGATTTGCCAGAAAGATGGTCAACAAACTTGTGAACCTCCTAAAAATCAAACTAGTATACAACCTGGTGAGGTGTCGAGTGATGGTATGTATACTTTCTCACAATGCTAATGTTGTATATGTCAGCATGCTACAATATTTGTTGGTTTTGAAGCTAACCACAACCGGTGAGAGATCTTGGTTGATCTGCTATTTGATTTGATGCCTGCCTTAATGTTCTGTGGACTATGCAGATTCAAAACTGGTAAATTTTGGATTCAGGCAGTCATGTTTTTGGTAAATTTGTCAACAGTTTTTTAATTCCCAATGTGTATACTTTTTTTTAATTGACTAAGAATTTAAATCTTGTATATCCCAAAAATGGCCCCTAACCAAGATGCTCCACTAAAACTGTAAAACCGGCACCAGTCTGACATCACAAATATATCTGGCCAGGTATGTCCTGTATACACAGCATGCAAATCTAACCTGACCAATTATTGCCCCATCAGTTTTTACCTCAATCAATGTAATGAAAGTATATCAGTCCTATAAAGTTGTACTTGCTCAGTTTAGGTTAGCCAAGACTTCTCAGTTTCTGACCTTATTGCACATTGTTCAGACATGAACAAATCTGAATTCCAGATAAGGTGAGAATGAATGCCCTTGACATAGACTGGATCAAGGAGCTCTTGCAAAACTGGAGCTGACAGGAATCAGGTCAATTTCTTCTTTGACTGGAGTCATACCCGGCATAAAGAAAGTAAGTTGTGGTTGACAGAGGTCAGTCTTCAGCTACTTCATCTATGACCTCTCCGTGTAGTTAGAATTAGCAATCTTTGCTAACGGTTGGTAAATGTTGTACGTTGGTACCTTCACAGATATTGAATTAGTCCATGTCGAAATGCAACAAGATGTGAACAATAGTCAGGTTTGTGCTGACAAGTGGCATGAGCATTACTTGCAAAAAGTGTTGTGTAGTTGCTATTTCCAGTAAGTATATAACTAATGACTCTAGAGTCAATGACATCACTTATCACTGAATCCTCTGCTTTCACAGTATGAGAGCTTCCCGTTAGTTAGAAACTGAACTGGTCTAATTAATAACCAAATGGCTACCTACTTAGATCAGAGGCTGGGATTTCTGCAGTCTGTAACTCGCCACCTAACTCTCCAAATCTTGTCTGCCATCTCCAAATCTTGTCTGCCATCTCCAAGGCACAAATTGGGTATTGGATGTAATTCACTTGCCCACCCTCACCTGCCTGGGTAAGTCCAGCTCCAACAACAATTAAAGCTTGACACCATCCAAGGCAGAGCAGCCCACTTGATGATTGGCACCATGTCAACAAACATTCAATCACTCTCTGCTACTGAGCATCAGTGGGAACAGTGTGTACTATTTACAAAATGCACTGCAGAAATTCAAGAATCTCCCAACCCACTTCTGTTATCATCTAGAAGGACAGGGATAACAGATACATAGAAATTAAACACCTGCAAGTTCATCTCCAAGTCACTTGTTCACCTGACTTGGAAATATGTTGTCATTTTTTTTTCAGTTGCTAGTTCAAATTCCTAAAACTCCTTTTCTAGTCCCAATGTAGGTCTTCCTATTGCACATCGACTGCAGCCCTTCAATAAGGCAGCTGACCACCTCAAGGACAATTAGGATAAGGCAGATCCAGCCAACCGTGTTCGTATCTTTGAATTTTTTTAAATTCACATCTGTTTTGCCATCGCTTTATATATTGTGAAGTAGAGCATGAGGATACCAACTGGGGAAATGAATTTATTCCAACAAAGATTTAAAGTAAATATGATGGTTGAATGGCCTTTTGCCATACTACTGCCTTGTCTTTGTGCTGCTATGTTATTTGGTTTGCAGTTCATGAGTTGGAAGAGAAATGTTTTGCAATTGGTGGGTCAGGATAAACTTGATTGAAGATAATGTTGTTTAAATTCAGTGCTCATTGTATGTTTAAGAAAATTTAAAGACTAATGCAGGTGTGAAGAGACACTAGTACATTTTACTGAACAGATTGGCCACTGAAATCTTTGTGGGTTGTTGTCTGACTGTAATTTTTGACTTGAGAAAGGTCTCCTTAGCATTTGTATGGCGACGTCTTCCCCCTGCAACCCCCCCCATGTTTTTTGCAAATAATGGTTTATTGGTATGGAAACAGTAAATCAATGTCAAATTAATGAATAATGGTCAAGTATACAATTGGCAAGGGTACAAAATGTCATTTCTCATGGCAGTCTTTTGCCAGTGTTTTGGAGGTTTTTATTTTTTGTTCTTGTCATAAAATGGATATTGTCTCTTCCACCCCCCCCGCCCATAATCCTGCAAGTTATTTGCTTTTACTACCCAATATCAAACTAAGCTGGAATTATTGCTGAACAATATGTTGAAGCTTTTCTTGAACACTTGTTTGCAGTATACCTTACTGTAATCACTGGAAACTTTGCATTTTGTTTGGCTTGGAGTGCAAGACTAAAGTTTCAGTAGTGTCTTTTTCAGCAACCTTTATAATTGCTCTCAATAGTATAGAACCTCTGGTAAAACTTGATTGTATCAAGAGTGTTTATGTACTAGTGGCTATAATATGTCCCCAAATTTTCTTAACTTTTAAAAGATGAGCTGACATTAAAGTAGATGGAATAAAAAGCATGCTCTCATCAATATTAAAAATGAATAAGCAGCAAAATGTTTTCTGTAACTTTGACTTTCTCATTACTCACTTTCTCCAAAAAACTGAATTTGTTCTTCTGCTAGGAATTCCTTTCCTTGTTCCACTCCTTTTGTGGTCACCAAGTCAAAGGAAAGTCACATTGCTAACTTTTTACAGTATGTATGTGGCTCTGCATCATAGAACCAAGATTTGTCAATAGTAGCAGTAAATGCAACTGCTTACCAGCCCTTTGTGTTGCATCAAGGTACTCTGCTATGATCACAGCCACAGATTTGGCCAAAAAAAGCCAAGCTACAGAAGGGAGGTGTGGCTTGACATCACCACATGGTTGAAAATGTGTTGCTGGAAAAGCGCAGCAGGTCAGGCAGCATCCAAGGACCAGGAGAATTGACATTTTGGGCCTGAGCCCTCCTTCAGGAAGGACTGGTGTCCACATGGATAAAAGCAAAAGTAGAGGCACTGAGAATCTAAATAAATTTGGAACTCTCTGCTAACTAGTCATACGTAGCATAAAGGAGGATATTTCACTAACTGCCAATAACCTCCCATTCTACCATAAGGGTAGTACAAAACTCTGCAGTTCTTAAGTACTTGGAATAATTCAGATTGCAACATAATCATTTCTCTAGATTGTCCCACATGTTGGACTGTAGCTGAAGCCTATGTGTAAAAGTGACTTTGGAGGTTGTGTGGTCTTGGTTCGGCCAGCCATAAATTGATCTGGTTTTTCTGTAGAGATTGCAGTGGTAGATTCTGAATTCACCTCAGCAATCCACTTTCCTGGTGGGTTTGCAGCTCAACATTATTCTCCTTAACTTAATGCCTTCAGTCTATGATTCAGGCAAGTTATTTCTCTGGCTTTGTTCAAATGCAGTAGTTTTATTACCCCAACAAACTGTCATGTGACCATTCTGAAGATGTAGATTAAGTGACTCCAGTCTAGCAGTTTGTGTTCTTTGGCTGCAGCCAGGAAATGTTGCACTTGCAGTGCTATCTCCAGAAGTCCAAGATATAGATGTCAATCAATATATTAATTCATGTTTCAGGTAGTAAATTATAAAATTACTTATTCCCAAGTTTGGATATGGTAGCCCAATGAGCTCTGGCCTTCTAAGCTTAGATCAAAGATTTCATCAGAAATATCTGAAGATAGTGTGGTCATCGATAGATGACATATTCACAAGTGGCTGAAACATTGTGATAAATTTGAATCTATGAACTTCTGGAATTAGGTGAAAGTGAGGACTGCAGTTGCTGGAGATCAGTTGTGCGTGTAGTGCTAGAAAAGCACAGTAGGTCAGGCAGCTTCCAAGGGAGCAGAAGAATCGACGTTTCAGGCAAAAGCCCTTATCAGGGATGATGAAGGGCTTACGCCCCAAACAGATTCTCCTGCTCCCTGAATACTACCTGACCTGCTGTGCTTTTCCAGCACCTCGCTCTACTGACTTCTGATATTTCCTATTTGTGAATCTGTCTTGCTTCACCCCCTGCCCCATCCTGACTTACTTTTCTGTTTGATGGTCTGACTTGCTTTATTAATTTATTTTGAAAACTATTTATTGCCCAGAGGACAGTTGAGTCAATCACCACTTTGTAGGTCGGGTGTCACATGTAGCTCAGACCAGTTAAGGATGCCAGTTTCCTTCCCTTGAGGGCATTAGTGACAATTGGCAATGAATTCATGGTCATAATTAGATTATTGGGTTAATTCCAAATCTCTATTGAATTCAAATCCCATCACAACAGATGGTTGAATTTGAATCTAGGTTCCCAGAACATTATCTGTGACTCCAGATTAACAGACCAGTGATAATACCACAAGCTGTTGCCTCTTTCGTGCTGACCAGCATTTATTGCCCACGATTGTTGCCCTTTAAGGTAGTGGTGAGCTGCCGTCTTGAATTGCTGCAGTCTATGTTGTAGGTTGACCCACCATCTCATGTGAGAAGGAATTCTAGGATTTTGACCCAGTGACTATGAAGGAATGGTGACATATTTCTAGGACAGAATAGTAAGTGGCTTGGAGGGTAGTTTGCAGGTGGTGTTTCCACGTATCTGCTGTCATATCCTTTTTGGTTGGAAGTGGTTGTGGGTTTTGAGGGTAATGTCTAAGGATCTTTGGGAATTTCTGTAGTGCATCTTGTTAATCATTACCAATGTTACTGAGTGTCTGGGAGCAAATGGGGTGTCAGTTAAATATGCTGCTTTTGTCCTGGATGGTGTCTAGTTTCTAAAGTGCTGTTAGAGCTGCACTCATCCATGCAAGTTCGGAGTAATCCATTGCACTCCTGACTTGTAGATGGTGGATAGGCTTTGGAAAAACAGGTGAGTTACTTGCTGCAGTATTCCTTGTCTCTGACCATCTGATCCCTGGCTTTGTTGTCGAGTGGGGGATATGCCAAGCTGAGTTTACAGATTGTGTTGGGTATAATCTTGCTGTTATTGGTCCACACCGCTTCATGAACACTCTTATCTTGAGTTGCTAGGTCAATCTGAAGTCTGTTCTATTTAGTGCAGTGAAAGTGCCACTCTACACGAGTATTCTCAATGTGAGGTAGAACATTGCTCTCATAAGGTGATCATTCTTACTAATGCTGTCAGAATGTGGTAAACAGATGTCGGTAGAATGGTGAGGATAAGACCAATTATGTTTTTCTCCTGTTGGTTCTCTTCCCCACCTGCCACAGAGCCAGTCGAGTTGCTATGTCCTTTAGGACCTAAGGTCAGTAGTGCTGCTGCCAAGACGTTTTGATAGGGGACATTGAAATCCCCTATCCAGAGTATATTTTCTTTTCCTTGCCACCCACATTGCTTTCTCAATGTTGCTCAACACTGAGTACAGATTAATCAGTAGAAAGAAGTACACTTATCACCAGGAGGTTTCCATGGGAATTCATGAGACTTCATGGAGTGGTGAGAATTCCCAGTGCAACTCCCAACTGTTCATAGCACTGTGCTGCCACTTCTGATAGCCCTACCAGTGGGACAGGGCATGTATCAGGGATTGTGATGGTAGTGGCTGGGATGTTTGTCAGGTGGTGTTCTGCGTATGACTGACTTGGTCAAGCTCTTGCTTGACTAGTCTGAGACAGCGCTCCTGGTTTTGGCGCTAGCCCCCAGCTATTACTAAGCAGCATTTTACAGGATTGATAGTGCTGTTTCTTCATGCTTTATGATGTCTAGGTTGTCTGTCCAATTGCATTTCTTTTCAAGACTTTGTAGCAATTTGATACAATTGAGTGTCTTGCTTGTCCATTTCAGGGGGCAGTTGGTTCAACCACATTGCTGTGGGTCTGGAGTCACATGTTGACCAGGTGGTGATGAAGGGCATTAGTGAGTGCAATGAGTTGATCCAACAATTGCTGGTTTCATGGTAATCAGTAACTCTTAATTTCAGATTTTTTAAAAATTTAATTTTAATAATATGCACGGCCCAGAAGAGTTTTTGGATTAATAGTCTAGCAATAATATCACTAGGCCATTTCCTCACCACTGCAGTGTAGGAAAACAAATTAGTGTCCCATCCAAGCCTCATCCCAAAATGTAGTAGGTACACATAACAATGCATCACCCTCTATACATTAAAGCTAGTTTTAAACCCAATTATTCCAACTTTTGAATTTGTAATTTGAAAAAGGAGGGAAGAACTGGGAGTTTGATCTTTGGTTAAGTTAGGGGTGAGAAATTTGTGACATAAAAACCAGACTTTGGCACCTGAGTTCCAGTGGTGATAGTTGTATAGAACTTTTAACCACTAGATTCTTTCAACAACAAACAATAGTTGCTGCTATTTATAGTTTGTAGCCCAAGAGAATTAGGTTATCTTCTGGTTTACATGCAATGGCAACTATTGCTTGGCATGTCTTTTTAACTGGCTTTTTAAACTGACTTTAAAATTCTAGAAGATTGGTGACTGAGTTAAACTTATCGGCACAAACTCACATCTCGATGTTTTCCCTATTGTCATGGATAGGTTTGATGTCAAAAACATCTCAACTGTGCTATTTTTTCTTAACTTCTGAGTTAATTGAACAAAAGCCATTAAATTGCATCAATGTGTTTCAATTTGATTTTGTTTTAACCAACTGATTTCTTTTACTCTACAATGCCTTCACTCCAAGCATTTAGTCTTCTGAGAAAGAGAAGGGATGGGCATGTTAGAATATAATCCATGACCGGATAACTCTGGATATGGTTATAAAGCATAAGCTTTTGCCATTTTCAAAATGGATAAAAATTATTTTTTCAAAATTGGTACTCTGATCTTTAATTGCACCTGAAGTGGATGCTCCATTCCCAAATGACTTTTTTGAACAGAATTGACTAAGTCTGAATTTTGGTGTGTGTGTGTGTAGCGTAGAGCAGATTAATTACTGAAGTTACTTGAGGATATGCGCATAAGTAACAGAAAAGTTTTTCACAAACTAAGAAAGGGAGCCAGAATCTAATTTTTGACTATCTTTTCTAAAAGGAAGTTTCTGGCTATGGATTGTCTGTTGACAGCTTTGTCAATTTTTGTTTTATTAAATAGGAAAGACTACTGCGAGTGCATCAACAGATTGTCATAGTACAAGTGAAAAGAAAAAGAAGTGAGTTGGTAACTTTTTTTTATCTCAACACTTCTCTTTGAATTTACTATTCTGGAAAAACTTTCCCTCCATCAAATCCCTTACCAATATTCATCTCACCACCTAATTTTGAAACTCCCATCTCTCGCCTTTGTTTCCAGTGTCAATCACAAGTTGACAGATCTGATTATTTGATCACTTTGTTGAGTTGGTCTTCCTACTAAAGCCAGTTCCTTTCAGCGTCCGTATGTGTCAATTTTAAGTCTTTAGGGCCACTTCGACTTGCTAATTTTGTTGGGTTAATTTAAAATGTTGAACTAAGTAATCACTTGTCCAACTGAAGATTATGATAATCGAGCTCTACTATGAATATAATGTCTATAGGTTACTAGTGGGGAAAAATGAATTTTGGCCCCTTCTACATTTTTCCCCTAATATCCTAAGAAATATATTGTACTCAAATTTCACTGCTTAGTTCAATTTGACCTACTTAAGAGTTGAGGTTTGAAAATATGGTTGGATGTACATTGATGAAACAATGATTTTGTTTTAGGGACATTTTATTTATTAATCCCAAGATGCTAGGTAAATTCTTATTTTGGAAATGAATGCAATATTTCATGGCCTCTTTATTTCTGAAAATGCCAAAACAATCCAATGTATTTTCTTTTTTAGAAAGCAATGGTGTTTGGATGACTTTGAAATTGGGCGTCCACTTGGGAAAGGTAAATTTGGAAATGTGTACTTGGCCCGTGAACGACAGTCCAGATTTATCCTGGCATTGAAAGTGCTTTTTAAGTCTCAACTTGAGAAGGCTGGTGTGGAACACCAACTCCGAAGAGAAGTTGAAATCCAATCACATCTCCGGTAAGTTACTATTTGTGGAGGTGTCAGAATGGGGTGTAAGGAAAATAGTGAGCACAAAACTGACACTCTAATGATTTCTGTGTGGTAGTTCATTATTGATAAGAGAAATATGTTTGAAATAAAGTTGTCTACTACATACAGTATGGACATTCAAATGCCTATTTCATAAGATTGGGCCAGATCTTTAGTTACATATAGCTGTTTGTATGGAAAATAAATTGCTTCTTTTCCTTTTAACCTTTAAAATCAGTCTAAAATTGGACATTTTGGCCCACAGATGTAGGTTGACAAATTGTATTCCTTTGTAACTGGCATTGCTGTTTCATGCTTTGGGAGCTTGAATGTATTGCAGCTGCTTTGATGGCTTTCAGTTTAACATTCAATTTGTGCTGGAGTTTTGAAAAGCAGCCAAGATAATTTCCTTGAATTACAAGTGTCTGTTTAATATCCTAAATTTGAGATGGCTAGTATCTTTTTCAATGACCTATTTTAATTTGAAACTTTTTATTTTCTGAAATACCTCCAGGAAAGGTCAGTGACTACACTATTCCTCTGCTCCATTTTGAAATGGGGTGGCTGTTACTTACAAAGTTGGGTGGCTAGTTTTTGGTAGTGTTTTTGTTCAGTTTCCAACATATTAATTGGAAATTCATAATATACAAATGTTAACTTTGGCATTACACAAATATTTTTCTTCTGGCTTTAAAAGAACAAACTAAAGGAGGGGCATACTTATCTCACAGGAAGATGGTTGTGGCTATTAGTTAGTCATCTCTGCTCCAGGGCACCCCTACAGAAATGCCTCTGGCAAATGTCCTGGTCCAACTTCAGCAGTTTCATTGATCTTCCCTCCCATCTAAGTCAGAAGTAGGGATATTTGTCACTGGGTTGGTGCTAAACATTACACCTTTATGATAAGACTGATACTGAAGCAGTTCTTGTCCAAATGTAGCACAATCGGGACAATATCCAGACTTGGGATGGCAAATAAAATTTACAACAAGTATAATTTAATTTGATTTATTGTATCTAAGTACTATATAATGAAAAGAGCAGTGCTGCATACAGCAAACCAGGACAAGTCATGGTGCTTAGAGCAAAGCATACATCTGGCTGTACAAAAGGTGAGAACATTGTAGATTTAGATTTTAAGTGTGGAATAATTAAAAGAAATGAGAAAAAGAGCTGCTATGGAGGGCTTGCAAAGAGTTGCCCAGTGTCAGCACCATCTTGAATCAAAGAGCAATTCTAACCATGAGCCTTTGAAATTCAGTGGCATTACCACCCATTCCCAACATCCTGGACATTAATTTTGACAGAAAATGAACACAAACCACTAACCACTACTATCTAGAGGAACAAAGATACAGAGAAACCTTGATTATCCAAAGATGGGCTGGCAGTATTTTGTTCAGATCGATTTTGGCCTTTAAACAAGGGAACTTGCGCCCACACCTCTTGACCCCCCCCTCCCCTCCTCACCTCCCTCCAGGGCCTCAAAGGAAACTTCCATATCCGCCACAGATTCGCCTGCACCTCCACACACCACCTATTGCATCCTCTGCACCCGATGTGGCCTCCTCTATATTGGGGAGACAGGCCGCCTACTTGGGGAGCCTTTCAGGGAACACCTCTGGGACACCCGGACCAACCAACCCAACCACCCTGTGGCTCAACATTTCAACTCCCCCTCCCACTCCACCAAGGATATGCAGGTCTTTGGACTCCTCCATCGCCAGACCGCAACAACACGACGGTTGGAGAAAGAGCGCCTCATCTTCCGCCTAGGAACCCTCCAACCACAAGGGATGAACTCGGATTTCACCAGTTTCCTCATTTCATGCTGCCTGACCTGCTGCGCTTTTCCAGCAACACATTTTCAGCTCTGATCTCCAGCATCTGCAGACCTCACTTTCTCCTTAAACAAGGGAAGCCATACTGATCTAGTGCTGTGCTCTACTGGAGAGTTTGTTTAAATCTATTTTGATAAGTCTGCTATTTAAACTAATTTTTGCATTCTACAAATTGCATGTTAAACTGAGAAGGACTAAACCCTTATCACTTAAATATATGAAATTCCAGCATTAAGCAAGGTCCCGAATAGCTTCTACAATCTTATAAGGGCATTTCAGTTTCTGCTGAACTCCGTGTCGCAGCAGAAAGACAGAAGCACTGCTTGCTTTGCTACTTTTTTTCTTCATGAACACCCTGGTAAAGTGACACCAAGCACTTTGCAAAGGACTCTGTAACTAGTCCTTGTGTTTTTTAAAAATCCAGCTGCTGTTGCCTGAGATGCTTGTTTCTTTGTTTTTTTTGCCAGCATTTTCACTTGTTCTTCAGTATAGGTAACCTGAATTCTTTACTGCTTTGAGGTAATGTTTTTGAGACTTTGATCTTCATCAGATAATCTTTATATTTGGATAATTGAGATTCCTCTGTACATGGGAACACCAGCTGCAAGCTCCCCTTCAAGCCTCTCCCATGCTGTCCTGGAAATGTGTTGCTGTTCCTTCAGAGTAGCTCGATCAAAATCTTGGAATTCCTTTCCTAATAGTATTGCTGGTCAAAACTAAAACCTTCATCTGCTACAGTCCCATTATGTAGAAGCTAGCTTGTTGCCTCATTCTGAAGGGTATCCACTGATCAGCAGTAACCCAACCAGTGACTTCTAAAACCAGAGAAAAATGTCATAACTGGGATAATGAGGTAAAAACAATGACTGCAGATGCTGGAAACCAGATTCTGGATCAGTGGTGCTGGAAGAGCACAGCAATTCAGGCAGCATCGGACGAGCAGCAAAATCGACGTTTCGGGCAAAGCCCTTCCTGATGAAGGGCTTTTGCCCGAAACGTCGATTTTGCTGCTCGTCTGATGCTGCCTGAATTGCTGTGCTCTTCCAGCACCACTGATCCAGATAACTGGGATAATACTTGCTGTTAATTGGCTGCCAGCTTCTATTTCCATAAAGTTGATGCATCAGTTTGACAACTCTTTTTTGATGCTTTCATATCTTTGCCAACCACTTGATGGCACTGTTCAGTGTTTCTGTTTGCATTTTGCATCTACCAATGATTCTAATTGGGCAACATTGTTAGCAGTCAGCATTCTTTCAAAGTGAAAGCCAGGAGTGTACTTTTCAAGTGGACAGTGGAATGATGGTGGTGATGGGAGATACTAAATGTGTTACTTAGGTCTTCAGTCCTTAGCAAATGCTAGTTGAGGACTGGCAGCTTCGTTGACTACATACAACAGAAAATTGTTTTCCTTTTGATTGAGTAATTACCATTTTTGGGAGTAATTTTTCACTTGAACTACTTCACCATTTGAATGGTGCTGCAAATGCAGTTGTTTTAGATGTGATTTGAACTACTTTAAAAATGCATTCTTCTAGATGGTTTGTGTTTACTAGGCAACTTTTTGCTTCAACTGAACTGAATTTTTTCACTCAACTTAAAAATAGCTTGCTGCTTTCTTCCTAATCATCTTGATGAGCTTAGCTCTACAGTACAATATGCTTGAAATGTGCAATGTTTCCCTCACCTAAAACAACTTTTAAAAAAAAAATACAAAGACAATTCTTCCTCCAACGGAAGTATAAAATATGTGGCATGGCTTTGTTGTTTTTTTTAAATAGACTTGTTAAATTTAGGTGGCAACATCTCCATTGTGGTCAATACTGGTTAGAAATAGGGACCAAACTTTCGATCCAAATTGAAATGCTACTGCATTCAGAAGAGTCACTCGACTAAAATGTTAACTCTGCTTTCTCTCCATAGATGCTGCTCCACTTGCTGAATTTCTCCAGCAATTTCTGTTATGGTCAATTTCTTGATTCAGTATCTGTAGTTGAGGAAGATCATAATTTTGAACATAAGCCCTTCATCATGATTGAGGCTTGTGGCCCAAGGGGGCTGACCGATAAATGGGGTGGGGCTGAGGGGAAGGTTCCTGGGAATGCAATAGGTAGATGAAAGTGAGTGAAAATGATTGATAGGTTGGAAAGGAGGGTTGGGAAAGAAAATGGACAATGCAAGAAGGTGGTACGGAGTTGGAAGGTTGGATCTGGGATAAGGTGGGCGGGAGGGGAAATCCACATTGATTCCATGTAATTGGAGGGTCGCAAGGCGAAAGATGAGGTAATTCTTTCTCCAGGTATCTGGTGGTTACAGTTTGGCAGTAGAAGAGACCCAGGATTTGCATTTCCTTGGTGCAGTGGGAGGGGGAGTTAGTGTTTGGCCACAGGGCAGTGGGGCTGTTTAGTGCAGATATTCTCTGAAACATTCCACAAGTTGGTGTCCTGTCTCTAATGTAGAGGTTCCTCATTTCATTGATAATCCTTGGAGGGTCACTGTGGATGTTTTGGGCCAAAGGGCCTGTTTACACATTGTAGGGATTCTATGATTTCCCCTCCCCCTCAATTTATCCTAACCCTCCAACTCTGCACTGCCCTCTTGAACTGTCCTACCTGTCCATCTTCCTTCCCACCTATCCTGTCCTCTGATCTATCCCCTTCACTCCCAAATTCATCTACCTATCTCATTCCTACCTTTTCACCATGTGCGCACACGCACATGCTCGAAATGTGGATTCTGCTGCTCCTCTGCTGCCTGACCAGTTGTGCTTTTCCAGCCCCACACTCTTCGCCTCTCATCTCAAGCATCTGCAGTCCTCCCTTTCTTCTAGGACGTAATCATAGTCTGTTTGTCTGACCTGACTGTTCAAAATTAAACTAGATGAGTATCTCAAAGGCCTTTAAACCCTACCACCCTTCACTATCTTTCAATTTGTGATTTGCAGCATCGCTTAGAAAACATGTGAAATCTTTCTGAACCTGCCCCATTCTGATGTTTGTAAAGTAAACCAGTTAATGGATTTGATAGATTTGTTTGAAATGGGCTGCTTTTTTTATTTCAAAAATATACTTTATTCATAAAATTTGATCTGTACAGTTTGTCATGCCATCATATGTAAACATGTACATAGAGATCAGAATTTATCATTTTTATACAGATCTGTGCATTTTTCAATCATTTGCCCATATAATTAGCTGAGGCGTCAGCAGAGCCCAAATGCATGCATGGGCCCCATGTTCTTCGTTAGGCAGGCAGACTTTACACAGTGGTCTTTCCCCATTGTGCCTTGGCAGCAGCTGCCCCAAGCTTCAGCGCATCCCTCAACACGTAGTCCTGAACCTTGGAATATGCCAGTCTGCAACACTGTCGGGGTCAACTCCTTCAGCTGGAAGATCAGCAGGTTTCGGACCACCCAGAGAGCGTCCTTCACCGAGTTAATGATCCTCCAGGCAGAGTTGATGTTCATCTCGGTGTGCGTCCCGGGTAACAGGCCGTAGAGCACGGAGTTCCGCGTCACGGCACTGCTCGGGACGAACCTCGACAGACACCACTGCATTCCTCTCCAGACTTCCTCTGCATAGGCACATTCCAGAAGGAGGTGTGTGACAGTCTCGTCTCCCCCCGCAGCTGCTTCGAGGGCAGCATGCGGAGCGGCTGAGTGTCCGGGCGTGCATAAAGGATCTCTCAGGCAGAGCCCTTCTCACCACCAGCCAAGCCATGTCTTGGTGCTTGTTGGAAAGTTCTGGCGATGAGGCATTCTGCCAAATGGCTTTGATAGTCTGCTCAGGGAACAGCTCGATAGGATCCGCCCTCTCCTTTCCCGAAGGGTCTCAAGGACACTACGTGCTGACCACTTCCTGATGGACTTGTGGTCAAAGGTGTTTTTCTTCATAAACTTCTCCACGAAGGACAGGTGATACGGAACGGTCCAACAACTCTGAGCGTTCCGCGGCAGTGAGGCCAGGCCCATCCTTCGCAACACCGGGGACAGGTAGAACCTCCGTACGTAGTGACACTTGGTGTTTGCGTACCGGGGATCCACGCACCGCTTGATGCAGCCACACACAAAGGTGGCCATCAGGGTGAGGGTGGCATTGGGTGTATTTTTCCCCCGTTGCCCAGATCTTTGTACAGCGAGTCCCTTCGGACCCGGTCCATCTTTGACCTCCATATGAACTGGAAGATGGCCCGGATGACTGCAGCAGCGCATGTTCTGGGAATAGACCAGACCTGTGCCATGTATAATAGCAATGACAGTGCCTCACACCTGATGACCAGGTTTTTTCCTGCGATGGAGAGTGACCGTAGCGTCCATCTGTCCAGTTTTTGCCTTACTTTGCTGATATGCTCCTCCCAAGACTTGGCGCACGCCCCAGCCCCTCCGAACCAAATACCCAGCACCACCACTTCCTGATGGACTTGTGGTCAAAGGTGTTTTTCTTCATAAACTTCTCCACGAAGGACAGGTGATACGGAACGGTCCAACAACTCTAAGCGTTCCACGGCAGCGAGGCCAGGCCCATCCTTCGCAACACCGGGGACAGGTAGAACCTCCGTACGTAGTGACACTTGGTGTTTGCGTACTGGGGATCCACGCACAGCTTGATGCAGCCACACAAAGGTGGCCATCGGGGTGAGGATGGCATTGGGTGTATTTTTCCCCAGTTGCCCAGATCTTTGTACAGCGAGTCCCTTCGGACCCGGTCCATCTTTGACCTCCATATGAACTGGAAGATTGCCCGGATGACTGCAGCAGCACATGTTCTGGGAATAGGCCAGACCTGTGCCATGTATAATAGCAATGACAGTGCCTCACACCTGATGACCAGGTTCTTTCCTGCGATGGAGAGTGACCGTAGCGTCCATCTGCCCAGTTTTTGCCTCACTTTGCTGATATGCTCCTCCCAAGACTTGGCGCACGCTCCAGCCTCCCCGAACCAAATACCCAGCACCTTCAGGTGGTCGGTCCTGACGGTGAAGGGGACGAGGATTGGTCGGCCCAGTTCCCAAAGAGCATGGCCTCGCTCTTGCCTGGGTTTACCTTGGCCCCCGAGGCCCGTTCGAACTGGTCACATATGCACATGAGTCTGTGCACGGACAGCGGATCCAAGCAGAAAACATTTACAGGGAGGCCTTAACCTGCAGGCCCCCGCTGCCAGGAATAGTCACCCCTCTCAGGCTCGCATCTTTCCTGATGGACTCGGCAAATAGCTCTATGCAGCACACAAACAAGGCAGGAGTGAGAGAGGGCAGCCGTGCCTGACTCCAGATCTGACTTTAACACAGCCAAGACTGGTTTAAGATGAGCTCTATCTAAATTTCAGACCATTGTGTGCTTATTTTGACTTGGTATGAAGTGACAACTTTTCTATAGAAGTGACTGTTTTAATATTCAGAAGCTACATAACTAAGTATTGTGACCTATCTATTTTTTCCACAGACATCCTAACATTTTACGGCTATTTGGTTACTTTCATGATGCTTCTCGGGTTTATTTGATCTTGGAGTATGCTCCCCGTGGTGAACTTTATAAAGAGCTGCAGCGATGTGGAAAGTTTGACGATGGACGAAGTGCTACGGTATGAGATCATTATTTGCTCTTTGGACAGCAACACTGGATCACTTCCCATGTGAATCAACCAAACCAGGGTTACAGTTAAGCAATTCAACCTTTTCCTCCAGTGTTAGACACTCTTTGGTCACAGACATTAAGATATCATGCACATTCTACATGTGAACTGAAACAGCTTGCAAAAGAGTATCACCTGTTTCTGACCATTTTCCTTTTGGTAACATGGTCAATTTGTTCTATCAATTTAAGTTACATTACACTATTCATTTGAAGTCTGCAATGCTGAAATACTTGGTCCTTTTTTTTATTCTTGTCCTATTCTGATCCATAGTTTGAAACCAGTTTGGGTGGTGTGTGGTAAGAGTGTGGGTGGTTACAAACTTGCATGGAGTGCCATTAGATTAAAATGAAAGGAACATACTATGGATGCTGGAATCCTGCAAGTATTGAGTGGGTTTGAAGAAAATGGAGAACAGTTAAATGTTTAATTCTGCGCACATTGCTGAACCTGAGTATTTTTAGCAATTTTTATTAATCACTGCTATTGGGTAAGCTACACTGGAAAACATGAAATGTAGTTAAACCTAAGCCTATTCTATAGTATAGGTTTCATCAATTTCAGGCAACAAAGTACAGGGATGTGTGCCTTCAAGACATGTATGGTTTTGAAATGTCATATTTATTGTTACTTTTATGAAGGTGTAAGCTTGTACTGTACCTTTTTGAGAGTTAAAGCTGGCAAGCACTTGAGCACAGTGTTGAAAAAGTTTAAAAATGTAACATTTGGTTGTGAAGCAACTAGCTGAGCTGTTGCTATGGTACACAACAAATTTGAATTTGGCCAATCCAGTTTAAATTATGCCTCCAGATACCAAAGGTCAATTGAATTTGAATTTTGCTGTTTTGATTATGTCAAATCAATGATACAATCAGATTGCTTTGGGGTATAAAAACCAGACACTTTGAACAGTTAGCCAGAGTGGCAAAGAGCACCAAAAACAGCCTGCAAAATCAGTCTCTGAAAGGTACCTGTTCATGTGAAATCTGTGCTGCAGAAGACTGAAGATAAGACCCAGAAAAATGTCCAGGAAGATTCAGAGGAGAATCGACACAGCTGACTGGTTTTGAAATTTGAGTTTTTTTGTAAATCTTAACCCCCTACTCCCCGATTATCGAATCGGTATGTTGTTGTAGAGTTGGAAGTAGATAATCTGAACAGACAAAGGAGGATTACAGTGTAGATAGTCGTTTTTTTCTCTCTTGGAGTTAAAGAATAAATTGTTAATTTCTTTTCTCTAAATAGTGGGATTTGGCAGTTCTTTGTCACTCTCACTTTTACAGATTACAAGGCAAGTTGAGATTTTCTGGTTTAAACGAGCAGAAGGATTTACTCTGTAACACCTTGCAGCAGCTGAGTGCTACTTCATAAAGACACAATTGGTGTGCATTAATTTTGCTTTCAGCTTAAAGAATTGAGCTGTAAGTCAGGGAATAGAGCAGAACATGGTTACCTTTTTAAATGTTCATCATTCAAGTACTCCCAAGTAACAGGAGATAGGAGAAGAAATGGAGTTCTAAGGAATTAAATCTAATAAAAAAAAGGTATAATTTGAGTGAATGTTTGGAGGGACGAGCTCTTTAGAGTAATCTCATTAAAAATGCAATGAGGATCTGCAAGCACAACCAATGAATCATTAGGGTTGACTCTGTTAGTACTACATAATGATTTGGTAACATTTTTCCTTTTTATAGTATATATCCGAGCTGGCTGATGCACTAGTATACTGTCATTCAAAGAAGGTGATTCATAGAGACATTAAGCCAGAGAATTTATTACTAGGAGCAAATGGAGAGCTGAAAATTGCAGATTTTGGATGGTCTGTGCATGCTCCAGCATCCAGGTACTGATTCTATTAAACAACTTTTTTTAGCTGCATGAATTCCATTTTGGGTTCATATATCTATCATATATTTAAAGATTTTCTTTCCTATGAGTTCTGGTTTCGAAACAAATTTTGATGCTTACACTAAGTTACTTCTAAATCTATTTTTCATTTAGTATGATTGTTGCTATCAAACATTTAAGTCAATAGACTTTTCTTTCTGCACCCATTGACCCACTTGTCACTACATTCAATATGATAAAAGAATCTTTTAGTGTTAATAATCTTCAGCAAAAATCAATGTCACAGCAAACCTTTTTTGTCTGCAAAGTCAGTTGGGAGTTAGGATTGAAAGGGCATCTAGTTGTAGGCCTCAATGGGAGATGATGGCAAGCATTTAATAGAGATTATTCTTGTGTACTGATCACTGACTGGAAATGTTAAGTAGTAGTTATGGAGAGATGTGTGTAACAGGATTTCTTCGAAATGAAAGCCAGGTTGTAGAGGATAGTTAAGTGAGTTGAGGGTAGATGGCAAAGAAGACTCTGCTGGCAGATGATCTTGCATGTTTAATGGGCTAAAGTGAACTATTTAAAAATTGAGTCTTTCCACATAATACAGCAATGATCATCACTTCAGTGGCTGGACTATTCCCACTTCATGATATGCTTGTAAAGTCCAAATGATTTAATTGTGGTACAACCAAATATTTTGAGCTTGGGTAGTGTGGCCATTTGCTCATCTATTTCATCAATATCTCTGCAGAAAAGTAATTACTTATCAGAAACCAATCCATTAAACTTTGAATAACCATTTCAGACCTGCTGAGTTCAGTTTCTGCAACTTTATAAATTGCTCTAAATGTTAGTGTCATTCTTCCCTTAAGTGGGTCCCCTAGAGTTAAACAATCAACTTCCTGAGAGATATAAGGGCTAATTATATAAAATTGATGTGGTCTGGTTAGATTAAAATTTAGATTCCTCTCCTGGGCTGGATGAAATGTATCCCAGGCTGAGTCAGGCAAGTAAATAATAGGAACACTGGTAACTTTCAATACATCTCTGGTCACAGGCACAAGTCTGGAGCACAGCAAATGTGGTACCTCTAATCAAGAAGGGAGGATGGGGTAAATGAGGAAACATTTGGAATCTATTTGAGGAACAGAGCTATTCTTCATTTGCAGAGGCAGGGATTAATCCAGAACAGTCTGTATGGATTTGTTAAGGGGAGCTCATGTCTGACCAACTTGATACAATTTTTCAGAGGTGACCACATGAGCAAATGAGGGCAATATCTTTAGTCTACTTGGACTTCAAGGTTTTTAGTTAGTGAGATCAACAGCAAAGAAAAATTGGATTCAGATGGCTGGGTAGCAAGAAGTTAAGGGGCATTTTTAACTGGAAGTGAGTTCTGTAGTGATCTGTATTGGGGCCCATTTTCTGATGGGGAGTGAGTGTGTTTTGATTCCTACTTGAATGGAGGTTTGATCAGTGTTTGCAGATGATATAAAAATTTGAGATAGTAAATAGTGAAGATAGCCTTGGATTATAGGAGGACATAGGCTGATCGCTGGCAACTGAAGTGTGCACTTGGGCAGGCCAAATGGGCAAAAAAAGGATTGGTAGGAGCTTGGAGCAAGAAGAATGACCACTTTGGTGTGCATGTCCACTGGTTCCTGAAAGTAATGGGACAAGTAGGTCAGGTGGCTCAGAAGGCCTATGGGATAAACTCCTTTCTTAGCCGAGGCATACAATTGAAGAGCAGGCAGGTTGTGATGAAACTGCATAATACATAGTATAGATTCTCTAGCTGTGGACAGTTTGGAATCCATATTATCACAGGGAGGTGATTTGCATGAGAAGACTTAAAAGGAAATCTACCAGGATGTTCTCCAGTTTGAAGAGTTAATGAAAAGAGATTGGGTAAACTGTTACTGTCCCTTTTTTTTGAGCAGAGAAGACTAGGGAATAGACAGGAGGAAACCTTTTTCTGTTGGTGGAAGGATCAATGACCAGGGAGTTTACCTTTTTTTAATGGTAAGGGCAAAAGTTTTGGAAAGTATATGAAGAAAATGCTTCCCTGTGCCCACCCCCCCAAAAAAAGGCAGGAATCTAACTCTTCCTGTAAGGGTGATAGAAGCAGAAATGTTTTCAACATTTGAAGTATTCAGATGATTCCTACTTTGCATATGGTTCTGGTCTGCAGGGACTGTTTCAACGTTTCGAGGAAGATAAAACCAAGACTTACAAATGAAGTACTCACTGATTTGATGTCAAACTATTAACTTTTTTATCCCCTCAAATCCTCAGTGCAGAAATAAAAAAGATTATTTGGCTGGAAATGTAGATGAAAAATTGATCCTAATCACTAAGGAAGGAAATTGCTTGGTTTAAATCTAAGCTTTGGGCAAAATTACTAAGTCAAGGCTGCAATAACCTACAGATTCAGGTTTGGTTAACTAATAAGATGGAGTTATTATAAAGCTTCAAGCGACCCTTTCTTTTACACAGGACTTTAGTAATGTAACTTTATAGTTTTGAGTGTTCTGTGTAATTGATGACTTCAGTTGGTGACTCCATTTCCTTCCAATTTTTCAATACCATTCTGTATATATCTGTTTTCTTGTGCTTGCCCCTACTCACAATGAATCCAGTTTTATTTGTTTCTTTTTAACCAAGTGGTTATTCTCCCAATCTACTTTTGGCCATGCCCTCAGATTTTGAAAACTTGTTTAAAGTGTCCTTCGTCTTCTGACCAAGGAAAATAACAGTCTTATCTTCTAACCTTTCTGCATAACTAAAGCCTCATCCCTAAAACTCTCCTGAACTCTCTCCCTCTACCTCCCACTAGTACCCTTTTTTTTTTTTTTGTATGCTGCCTTACATTTCTATCAGCTCACTACTTCAAACTTGTTGATATCCTTTTCTGAAGTTTCAGTTTAAGTCTTTCATTGTCATTTTCAAACTTTTGAAATTATCCCTGCATACTAAAATCTAGGTCATGTGAAAAGTAAGAGTCCAACACCAACACAAGGGACCTTGTACTGTTTCATTCTAAAATACCATTATAACTGTTCCTTTTGATCCTTCATTCAATTTTTTTTATCCACATTGTTTTGTTCCTTTTTTAATTTCATTATCTATAACTTTCCCCAAGTCCTTGTGATACCTCTTGAATGTCTTTAGAAGTCGATGTACTTTGTATAGGCAGTCTGTCAAAATTAACTACTACTAGAAACAATACATTTAATAGTCTGTTGGAATGTGTATTTTCAACATTTTGTTTTTATTTGTACAGAAGAGCAACATTATGTGGTACCCTGGATTATTTACCACCAGAGATGATTGAGGGGAAAATGCACGATGAAAAGGTTGACCTTTGGAGTCTAGGTGTTCTTTGTTATGAATTTTTGGTAGGCCACCCTCCATTTGAAGCAGCAGACCGTCAAGAAACCTTTCGGAGAATTTCTAAAGTGAGTGACCTGGATAATTACACAATTTCCATTGCAACTATTATTGTAGATTTGTTTTATAGTAGAAATTGCTCACATTTAAGCTGAACCAAATGTCCTGAAGTAGTCTAGTTTGCTTTCAGCAGGGATACATCTACATCTGTGTATAAGGATTAGAAATTTAGTTTTAAATTTTTAATTTTGTAGGATCTGAATCTAATAAAGGCATTAACTTCAAGCATTTGAGGTCCAGGTGATCACCATCTTTAAACATACATGCGATGTTCATTTTCCTGATATACAAAGTCACTAATTAACTAATTAATTGCTGACTGAACCACACTTTATATAAATTCATTTCCTGCATCCCCTTCGAACTAAAAATGATAACCTGGAGGTAGATATTTCTCTCCTTCACCTAGAAGGTTAGCAAACTGACTTGTTGAATATCCAAGGTGGTGCTTGTGGTTACATAAGATCAGTGTTGGGCTTTATTAATTTTCTTCCTGAGACTCATGAGGTTTTCATAAATACCCACATCAGCTACAATTTAGAACTACTTGTCTTATCAGTATTTTGGGTAGTTTGACAGTATAAGGAAAATTAATTTGCATAAAAAATGAAATACTGAGCAGTTTAATCCAACAAAAAAATTATGTATTATTGATTAAATGTGCCTACATAATCTGGTACTAAAACTATTTTGTGCTCTATCTTTTCAGGTTGACCTTAAATTTCCATCCTTTATAATGGAGGGTGCAAAAGATCTGATCACTCGGCTGCTGAAGCATAACCCAAACCAACGACTACCTTTGAAAGATGTGCTTGAACATTTTTGGGTGGTTAAGCACTCCATTAAATCGGCCTCCCAAAAAAAGGAACCTGTGACACCATCTGATCCCAATCTGTAAACCAGGAATGTAAAGGACATGTATAGATTGAGACTTGGCAGTGCAATAACCATTTTGAGTGGCAGCAGCCACCATATTGTCTGATTGGAGTGCTGGAATCTTTCTTCCTGTCAGCAGATGACTCTGGCTAATAGAGAATTGGTGAATTTCTTAATTTACCTCTTTGTACATGTTTAGAATTCACAATTTGTTTTCACTGGTGAGTGTATACTACGATGTTTTCACTAATGAATGGGATGAAATGAACAAACAAAACCCTAGTTGTGAATCTGAATTTTGCAACTGCTAGCACATGGTCGCTTTACATAAGGAATTGGACACACTTCAGGTTTTGTGCTAATAACTGAGTTGAATTTAAAAATATTAATTCTAATGTAATGTGATCTAACTTGGATTAAAGACCAGAAGGGCATTTGTGTAGCTGTTGCTTGCACTGCTTCAGACAGTAACAATTTACTCCTTTGCACCTCGTCAAAATTGTGTGGTCGGTTTCTTGGACTGTGTAAATTGAGTTAATTACACTCCAGGCTGTATAAATACAATTATTAATGTTTAATAACTTGTCCAATGTCTTGTTCTGTCAATGTACTTGTGGTATCAAGGGAGGTGATCTTTAAACTGCAGTTGTAAAATACTTATTACTTTGTGCCAAAACGTCCATGATTCGATCAGAGTTGAAAATGGTAAGATTTGATATGCAGGAACTTTGATTTTCATGCAGTTTATGGATCACCTATCTTCAATTTTCCTATTGAATTTCTTGATCTAGTTGAAAGTGTCTCTTAAAGCTATGATTACAGTATCTATGAAGTTAATCTTGTCATATGTTAATAAACAATCTAGCTTTTAAAATTAAACTTTTCCTCCTGCCCCTTTATCCTTCAATTGTTACTGATCCAGTTAAGGTGTTTGCTGTATTTCAAGACTACCTTCTTTCAAACTGAATTGTGATAATCAAAGTGGGGTAGGGGAGCACATACTTTTGCAATTCATGAATCTTGAAATGGAAATGATTTTGGTTTAAGAAACATCTTTGGCTAAATATTTAACTCTGAAGAGCTATGGCTTAAACTTTTTTGCTGGAGTATTTCAAACTGTGATCCAAAACTTTGGGTAAACTCCGTATGCTCATGGGACAAGTAATTGGGCTGAGCTTGGGCAGTAATGATGCTGAGGAAATGAAGATTAAGAATAGGAATCTGATGAAGGCTCCTTTTTAAGTGACTTACTAGTGGTACCTGTGGCATAATGGAATGAGCTCTGAAGAATAATTGCTGTCAGTAATGGGGCTTGCAAACTTTTTCTTGTACCTGTACAACAATGCTTGAGCTTTCTGCCCCAATACAGCAATCTCCATTTTTCTTCTCTCCCACTTTGTTTTTTGTAAATGGAGTTTCTTAAGTGAAGCATTAAAAATGAGCACAATGGGGGAGTTTATGCACTGACAACCAAGTGGTGCTCAAAAATGGAACTTGCTGACTGACTTAAATTGGATTTGGTTGTCAGCTAAATTTACTGCGACATTACATTGAGTGCAGCATATCACTTTTTTTTAAACATAGATGACTTGATAGAGGTGTACAAGATGAGGCCAAGAGTTGATAGACAGACTGGGTTTTTTCCCTCCTAGGGCAGAAATGGCTATCATGAGGGGGGTGTAATTTGAAGGAAGATTTTAGGGGAGATGTCAGAGTTAGGCTCTTATAGAGCAGTGATGCATGGAATGCACTGCCAGCAGTGGTACTAAAGTTAGATACATTAGGGACATTTACATCACTCTTGGATAGGCACATGGATGCTAGTAAAATGAAGAGTATGTAGGTTAGTTTGGCCTTTTTAAAATAGGAAAAATGGTCAGCACAATATTATGGGCCAAAAGGCCTGTAATATGCTGCACTATTCTGGATTTTTTTAAAAAAATCTAATTTCTGTATGAATCTGACCAAACACTAGATTTTCAACTGGGAAAAACTGAGCCATGGTTCTGACTTGACTGACAAATCTCTGGCATTAACTTAGTGGTTTTTTTGGTGTCCTTTGGCCTTAAGTCAAGTGGTACCATGGTGGCTCAATGGTTTGCACTGTTGCCTCAGTGCCAGAGATGTGGGTTCAATTCCAGTGAGAGTTTCCTCCGGTAACTAGAGGGCATAGGTTTAGGGTGAGAAGATAAGAGACCTAAGGGGCAATTTTTTCAGAGGGTGGTATGTGTATGGAATGAGTTGCCAGAGGAAGTGGTGGAGGCAGGTACAATTGCAATATTGAGGCATTTGGATGGCTATGTGAAGAGGAAGGGTTTGGAGGGATATGGACTGGGTGCTGGTAGGTGGGACTAGATTGGGTTAGGATAGCTAGTCTGTGGACAGGTTGGACCGAAGTCTGTTTCCATGCAGTACATCTGACACTGTACAGATTATGGGCAATTTAGCATAGCCAATTCACCTAATCAGAAATGTGTAGGTTAGGTGCATTCATCGGATAAATGTTGAGCAATAGATTTGGGAAATGGGTCTGGGTGGGTTACTTTTCAGGGGGTTGGTCTGGACATGTTAGGCCAAATGGCCTGTTTCCACACAAGGGATTCTATGATTCTTTGTTCAAATGTATTCCAAGTACAAAACCTGTTTATTTATAAAACTTATCCCACAGATCATCATGAAAAACAATTTTTTCAATTTGAGGAATAAAGATCTTTCCTGGAATTGTCTTGTGGACCCGCATTGGGAATATGATTTAATCAGTCAATTTCTTCTAATCATCAATAGTCAATTCTGGGCAACCCTGGACTATCCAAGAATCATGTTTTGTACATTCCTTGCATGGGATTTTGTACACTACATTGGTTTTGCTCATGCTGGGTGTTGGGTCCTTCATTCTGGTGAGTTGTTGTCTGAGTGGCTGTTGTTTTGTGTGCTGTTATGAGTCCTAGTGGTTGCAGTAGTCTGGCTCAGTTCAGAAATGCTCTTGATGTATGGTATTGTGGCTAGCCCTTTGGGTTGCGGCACTATTCACGTCTATCGACAAAACTCTAGTCAGAGAAACAATAGCCAACCTACTGGACATACCTAGCCAACCTAGGACGTTGAACCTATCAACAAAGACTGTACATTCAAACTACTGGACCTGTGCCTCAACACACTTCACATTCAACAACGAAATATGAACAAATCAACGGCACATCATCTCTGGACTCAGTGGTAATGCAAAGATTAGAACAAACAGTCTTACTGTAAATTCAACTCAAACTCTGGGTCAGATATGTGGATGACACCTTTGTAATCATTAAAAACACAGAACACACACCGGATCATGAACGCCACACTCACAGGAATCCAATTCACTAGAGAGGAGGAAAAGGACAACCAACTCCCATTCCTAGACATGATGGTACAGAACACCTAACTGAGAATTCACCACAAAGGTATACAGGAAAGCTACACACACCGACCAAGTCCTAAACTATGAAAGCAACCACCCCAACACATAAAAGTTGCATCAAGACACTATTCAAAAGGGCCACAACACACTGCAGTAAACCAGAACTGCAAAAAGAGAACCCCTATACAATGTATTCGCCAAAAACAGATACCTACACAATTTCATCAACAGATGCCTAAAGGAAAGACAATGGAATAAGGACATGCCGCAACCCAGAGGACTAGCCACACTACCATACAGCAAGAGCATTTCCGAACTGACAGCCAGACTACTGCGACCACTAGGACTCATAACAGCACACAAACCAACAGCCACTCTCAGACAACTCACCAGAACGAAGGACCCGATACC
>NC_057729.1:13128711-13141777 GCF_004010195.1 Chiloscyllium plagiosum
TAGAACTGACAACAGGAAGCGACAGATTCAAACCACTATAAATGCCGGAGGAAAGATCACAGAAGCGCTTCACAGGAGGCTCCCAAGCACTGAGGATGTCACCTAGACAGGGGATGAAATGTCTGCAACACATTCCCAGCTCCGCGAACAAAACCACACCAATGAGCACCCGAGCTACAAATCTTCTCACAAACTTAGAATGATTCCAATTCAAACAACTATTGTGTAAGGGTGGCATTATAGCGTGGGGTGTCTTCAACTTAAAAATTACTATCTTTAAAAGGTACAGAGCACAATGGGTACTTCATTTTGTACAATGAAGTTTGAACAAGTTTAAAAATTATATTGCATGCCTGCATCCTGTGGAATTTTTCTTTTGAAAGCTGCTGAACATATCCCTCTGCTGGTGGCTCCTTTGGGTGATGCAAGCAGTTAATCTTTCAAAGCCTTTGTTTGTTCAGGGAGATTTAAACAATCCTTAGATCAGCACATGGATGATTTTGGGAGAGTGTTGGAATGAGCTGAGAATAGATCACAGGTCAGTGCAAAATCGAGGGCCGAAGTGCCTGTTCTGCGCTGTATTCTTCTATATTCTAACTTCTGATTCCACAAATGTTCTGTTTAATGGAATCTACATAATGTATATACCTACTTTCAGATTAATGTACCTGTTCAATTCATAACCTTTTAGGAGCACAAGTAGCAGGAGAGAAAAGTAAGGACTGACACTTTTTTTTAAACCAACTCTTTTATTTAACTTATATACATAAAACCAGTCTCTTGTTTCCAAGTTTCTACAATCTAGTTTTTTTCTAATTAACTTTACAGTAAATGATTCACTTGCAGATTTCAAATCTGTCATGTTTTGAAAATGTTTTCAAGGAAAGTAAAAATATTTACTTTTGTTTTTGTGGAAAACACTATCCATCAAAGCATTACATTTTTGAAGTTGATTCACCAGTGGAAGTTGAATAAAGTGTAAAAGTAACTAGTTTACTCGAGTAGAAGAAACAGATGTTAAAACTTATCTGGTTAAATTAAAACTTTTCACCATTTGCCTTAATGTTTAGCATACTGAAATTATTTACAGGTTAGTTATAACCCAATTCTGAAGGTCTTAACGCTTTTGTATATGCATAGTTTTTAAAAATTCAATGGTTCTACAGGCTATGTTTTACTTGTAGAAAACTAATTCACAGTAGAGGTTATATTGTCAATATATGGCTTTAGGCCTATGAGTACTAGCATGGTAAGTTTCAACTGTCTATCACACTTGTATTTAAGTGCTCTATTCTGCAACATTGTTTTAGTTTAAATGCTGGTGATGACTTGTTTATGCATCTCTAGAACTAATGGTAAAACAAACCTACACACTAGTGAAACTCTGCTCTGATCCTGTGGAGTGGTATATGGCATTTGTATTTACTGCAGAATTTTCCTACTGTTATGATTAACTTGAACATTGAAGAGGATAAACTAAATCACAAAACTCTATACTATTTCGTTACAGTAAAGGTTACAATGCAATGAGCACCTGCATTATTTGGTATTGCATTCTGGCAGCAATTTTTATTTCCTAGCTTTACATCTCCATTCTAAAATGTGCCCTTTTAAAAAAATATTGAGTTAGCAAATACAAGCAGAGACCAGTTTCAATGTTCTGTGAAAGAACTCTAAACTTGAATGTATGCATTAGTATTAATGGAGGGAGGAGAAATCTACCAGATATTTTAATGAATTCCTAGTTTTAAAGCATGCCATTGTTGCACTTCTGATGGTCAGTACCCATGTGTTAAAATCAACATTGGTTCTCTTTTGAAAGAGTTGTCTATTCATCTTGAGTTTGCAAAGCCTGGTTTTAAAAAGTAAAGATGGCTATGGATTGACTAAGGCAACTTCAACTTGTAATGGTGAATACATTCAAGTCTGGTTTTTGCTTGATCAGTTATTTTCCCCACTTCAGGATTTGGGATACTTGCCATTTAATGGAAACTTCCTAAGTTTCACAATGCTCAAATTTAAGATTCCAAATAAATCTCTAATGTTACCACCTACTCATTAGAGTGTGCAGCAGCAAAGCATTAATAATTAAATATTAAGTGGTAATTAGAATACTATCACTTGCTAGCATGCTGCCAGTAACTTACAAAATATGTAAAGACTCAAATGACAATGAAAATTAATCTTCAGTCTGGGGTCTTGTTTAATGAAACACCAGTATTTGAAAAGGCAAACAGTAAACAATTACAGTTCAAGTATTTGTTTGTGATTATACTAATCTTACACAATGCAGCAAGGTATTGAAGTTTCCTTTGGTCCTAATTCACCCTTAATGGAACAACAATTATTGCTTATTGATTTTAAATTGATGTTTAAGTGAATGGATGAGATTGGTGCTACTGTTGTGGTTTTGATTATTTAACTTAATATTTATGCTAGGTTAAACTTGTCTCGAAGTATTGGATTTGGAAAGTTGCATTAGCAGGCAGTACATACTAATTTGAATAAAATCAACACTTAGTCTGTAGTATGTATTAATCTATTGTATTAATGAAGTTATTGGCTATAATGTGAATGAGCTAATATCACATTTTCTGTTGCAGCTTCCAATTATGAGTTTGCATTGGACAGGTGTAGTGCAGTATTAACAGAAGAGCCACGATTGTAGAGGGGTAGCCCCCGTTGACAGCTAATTTGTATGTAATGAGTTGGATGTGTATGGATTTATCATATAAAATATTCTTCAGAAGTGATCATCCTTTTTTAAAAAATTGAAATACCAAAATTTCTACATCAGGATAAATAGCTTGTTCACTGTTACTTCTCCCAAGCATTTGCCTGTGTGTGCATAACAAACTAAAATTATTAGGTAACTTTTCTGGACATTGATATCCAAATTCATTGCTTTGGCTAAGGAATGAATACAGGAGGCAATGCCTTCTCACTCTTCCCTACACATACTTCAAGCACTACTTTAGGGAAGTGCAACTTCATTTTAAGCTGCACATCATGGGAATGTTTGCAATTTGAAGTGAACTGAAAGGCTTAACCAACAATCATGTAATGGAGTTTTAAATTAGTCTCACCTTGCTGGGGAAATTAGTTGGGTGAGTAAGTCTGCTGAAAGAATACCCCCCTGTGTTCTAACAGCATGTTTGTTGTTTTTCCACACTGCTCACTTATTTCCTTCTCAAGTCAATAATTTGGCTGCATTCAAGTTTTAGATTGTCAAATGATACATATTGACAGTTAATTTTAGTTGTCTCATGCAAATATTTCCAATGATTATTACCTTCCCTGCAACTGACACTTCAGCTGCTGCAATCTAGGCAATAGATGCCTTTGTAAAAGTGTCCTGCACAAGGCTGAGATTGACATTATAGTTCAGCTTCAAGTTGAAAACAGCCATCAAGAGCACAGGCTTACAGGTAACTACTGCCTAACAACATAAGTACTGCATTCATTTATGGATTTTTTTTTCAATTGTCTAGGTCCTTTGCAGCTACAATCTTAAGATTCAAGTATTTCTTCATGGTTTGGAAGTAGATGCTTTAAAAAGTCCAATCTTGCGAAAGTATCTTACTATTAATGGCACAGAAATCAAAGTAATGCTCATTCGTACTGGAGCGAAGACCTTATGAACAGCATATGCTAGTACAAAGGTACTGGTACCAGCTGCCATTCTGGACTGCACGACTGCTTCACTAAATCCCATCTTGTAAAGGAGTGCAGCCACATCCACACCACTGAAAAGCAAAAAAAAAGTTAAAGGCAATTTACTGCAATGAATTGTACTAGGTTTTTATTTTCAACCTATTATATTTGTTTCCAAGTAACCAATCTCTTAGAAGGTTGACAGAAGGTTTTGTGAATGGAAAGGTCAAAAACCAGAGGACATAGATTTGACATGATTAGCAAATGGTGACACTTTTTCCTGTGAGAACCTGGTTAGGATCTGGGCATACATAGTCTGTGGTAGTGGTGGAGTCAATTCGGTGTCTCTCAAGCAAATTGGATCATTATGTAAAAAATAAAGTTACTGCTATTAGCACCATACTCAACAGTAGAAGTGGCACAAGGTAAACTCTTGCTTCAGAAGACAAATATAGATATGACTAGTTAAATTATCTCTAAAATGGAACAAACACTAGAAAACGAATTAAATCACTAAAATTAAGCTTTTTTATGGAAAATTGAAATTGACCTGCCAAATCCTTTTTAAATAAGCACATGATTTTATGAAATGTTAAGGTTTTAATTTTGTCCTAATGTATAGAATGTTATTATTGGAAGTTGATTAGAAGTTCTTGAACTTAGGACACATTGTTAAGACTAGTACAGAACATAAAATGAGATGCTGCAAAACTGGAACTCTTTTCTATTAGTTGATGAGATTGTGCCTACCTGTGGTGTCCTTTTATTTTTACACACCAAAACGCATGAATGTTAGAATTCTTGCCACTTCTGCCTACAGTATCATATTCCAATATACTATAGGTTCTAACAAGCAAATATGTTAAAAATGTTGAGGAAAGTGGGTCTAGTGATTTAGGGGTGTCCCTGTCAGTTGACTGCAAATGCAAGAGTTCTTAATATTTTCACGTTTTGACTAACTCAACTAAGTTTAGAGTGAATTGTACACTGCTGCTATCTCTGCCCTTACCCTGAAGCAGTTTTGTTCCAAAGTCTGTATGAGAAGCTGCTCTTAGGCCAAAGTTCAAAAGTCAGACTTATGATTATGGGATGGTAGAATTTCTGGCCAATGCCACACTTGGCCAATTTAGCTCAGGAATTGTGATACTTGTGGCTGACATCTGGGCTGAAAGATGCCAGAAGCCTCTTATTATTAAGCCAGAAATAATTTGAATTTACAATAACATCCTAGCCAATAATGTACTCTTGAAGAGTAATGTATGAAAACGCAGAAGCCAATTTGCATACAGGGTCTAAATGCAAATAGCAATTTAAAAATAGATGATCCAGGCACTGCTTGTGTTATGAAGTTGAAGGCATTGTACTTTTGAGGGGGTGAAAACTGCCAAGCACCTGTCATATCAGTGTGCTGGAAAACTGAAAGATGTAACATTTTGGCTGTAACTTCGATACCAATGTTTTACACAACTATTTGAATTTAACCAGTTTAAATTATGCCTCAAGGTACAAAAACCCAATCAAATTTGAATTTTACTGTTTTTGACAACATAGAACCAAATAGATTATCCAAATTTTGGACAATTAGCCAGAAAGAGCCCTAATCTGCCATTGTCTGACAGACTGCCTGAAAACTCTCAGGCAAAGGTACCTTTTTCATATGAAAAATCTGTACAGTAGAAGATCGAAGATCTCCCTGCATAGTCTACAAATAGAGGAAGATCGATACCAGAGACGACAGCCACTGTCCGGTTTTGAAGATTGAGTTGCTGTAAATTTAACAGAGGCTTTATTGTGTCAGTATATTGTTTACAGAGTGGGAGGTAGATAACAGACCTTTAAGAGAAAGGAGGCTTAGAGTTGTAAATAATTAAAGAATAAAATTTTTTTTTTGTTAAATAGTGGAATTTGGGTAGTTCTGTCACTCATACTTTCATAGATTAAGAGGCGAGCTGAGCTTTTGTTTGTTTTGTTTAATTAGCAGAAGGGTTTACCAAAATGTCATAACAGTTGAGTGATAAAGATCATCCTGAGTGCCAGGAGAATTTCAAATAAATAATGCCACGTGATTTTCTTTTGCATCTACCTAAGAGAGCAGGTGTCCTAGCTGAAAGATAGTATCTTCAGTCAGTTAAATGGCAGTACTGTCAAAGGTAAAAGTTCAAAGCGTTGATTTCTAAAGGCCATTTGCTTCAAAATATTCCTGCCAGTCACCCTTCACCACAACAAGTAATATGACTCATCACTGAACCAATCAGCTGAAGTGAACTTGAATCCTTTCAAACCGGCACTGAAAATGAAAATAGGTTTGTGGAATAAAAGTACTTTTTTAAAAATTCCAAAACAACCATTCACTATAATAGATGCTTCATAAAGGCAAGCCACTTTTTGTCGACTCAGAATGTAAAGATCTATTAAACAAAATGAACATGGGTGGCACAGGGGTTAGCACTGCTGCCTCACAGCGCCAGAGACCCAGGTTCAATTCCCGGCCCAGGCAACTGTCTGTGTGGAGTTTGCACATTCTCCCATTGTCCTCCCACAGTCCGGAAAATGTGCAGGTCAGATGAATTGGCCATGCTAAATTGCCCATAGTGTTAGGTGAAGGGGTAAATGTAGGGGAATGGGTCTAGGTGGGTTGCTCTTCAGACGGTCAGTGTGGACTTGTTGGGCTGAAGGGCCTGTTTCCACACTAAGTAATCTAATCTAAAACAAACATGATTGAACATTCATGTACTAAGGGGAGGACAAGACAAACATGGCTAACAAAAAGTTACCACATAAAAGCATACAATGTGTTGAAAATTATTGGGAAATATTTTAAAAGCCAACAGAGGACAACTGTGGGGGTGGGGAGAGAGGAGAGAAGAGAGGCAGGCGTGGACATTGGACCACTGGAAAATGAGGCTAGAGAAGTAAGGGGATCAAAGTTGGCAGAAGAACTGAACAAGTACTTTATATGTGGAAGACCCCAGTAGCATACCAGAATGTCAAGATTAATTATAAGTTGGTAGGCCATAGCAAATTGGCAGACTATTTTGCACCACAGGAACTGTCTGCAAGTTTGTCTTTGAACATAATTTTCACTTTTCTGTTGCACCAGCATGTTGGCAAAGGAATGATGGAATATTCTTACTGCTTTCAATTTTATTGGTGACCTGCTTCAAGTACTCAAGCTTCTCAATTTCAGAAATATTTCTGGTTTGTGCAAGTCCTGGCAGTTGGTTCAGACCAGAATTAGAGAGAGCTGCTTGTATAGCAGAACTTAGAAGACAAACAGGTTAGAAAGCCAACTGTCAGGCACAAAATAAAATTTCAACAAGAGGAAATTCCTATCTGACAAACTATTTCAAAAGGTAAACAGTAAGTTTTTCTATGGTGATACTAAAAAATAGGACAAACTCCATGGTTCGATGCAACTTAGTACTCAACTTTAACTAGCAATAATTAATGGTTCCAGGTTGGAAAACAGTTGCAAATGGAGCCAAATTAGTCCTGGGTTTCTCAAGGTATTAAATTCGCAAATGTGGTTTTGATAAATCAACAGAAAATGTGCCTAAAAATAAAGATTCTGGGTGTCTGAGCAGAAATCCCCTGTGTGAAGGTTCCTTCTGAAGGTGCTCAGGGTGATTTCCTTTTGGTTTTGAGAACTCGCTCTCTTCCCGCCCCCCAAAAATTAAAAGGTTTATGGTGAAATGAGAGAGACAACATCAAGTCAGCAGTTAACAGGGTGGCATTAAAGAGACCAAACGTTGGAGTTAGTGCAAGTTGGGGGGGGGGGGGGTGAGGTGTTCTCCACTAATTAGATTAGATTCCCTACAGTGTGGAAACAAGTCCACATCAACCCTCCAAAGAGTAACCCACCCAGACCCATTTTCCTCTGACTAATGCACCTAACACTATGGGCAATTTAACACAGCCAATTCACCTGCCTTGCACATCTTTGGACTGTAGGAGGAAACCGGAGCACCCGGAGGAAACCCATGCAGACAGTCACCCGAGGCTGGAATCAAACCTGGGACCCTGGTGTTGTGAGGCAGCAGTGCTAACCTCTGCGCCACCGTGCCGCCCATTAGAGTTAAATCTAACACAAATGAAGATGCTTTGTGGTTGTGTAGGCAAATCCATTTCCCCAGAACATCAGTGCAGGATGTCACTTCTTCAGAACACTGGCTTAGGCCGGTTTCAGCTTCTGCAGCAATTTCTTTCCTTCCATCAGAAGGTCAAAATGGGAATGTGCAATCATGAGGGAACAATGCTCAGTTCCATCTGTAACTTCTCACTTGTTGAATGCTGGTATGCACTGTTTCAGTAAGGTACCATACCAGGCTTTGACTGATAAGTAGCAAATAACATTTGCAGCAAAGAAATGTCAAGCAATGACCACCTCCAATGTGAAAATCTTATCCCCTGCTTTTTACATTTAAAAGCATTACCATTGCTGGATCACCCAGTGGCTTAGGGTTACCAATGACCAGAATTGAACTGGACTAGTCACCCAAATATCATGACTAGAAGAACAGGTCAGAGGCTGGGAAATTTGCAGTGAGTAACTTACTTCCCAACAAAGCCTACCCACCAATGTTCAAGGCCCAATTAGAAATGTGATGGCATGTTCTCAATTTTGCTCAAATTTGAGAGACTCCAACACAAAAATATCATCACAACTCAAGGCAGCCACCTGATTGGACTCCCCAGCCACAACTTTCTCAGTCGGCAGTGGTGTCCATATCATTTACAATATGTTGCACAGTAATTTACCCAGGCATTTTCTAACAGCATTCTCATTTGGGAGTAAAGATACGAGAAACCCTGTGCCACAACATGTACATGCTCACAATCCAAGAGGCCCAACCCAACTTATTTTCCCTATAATAAGTGGTGGGAGAATGAACCCTGAATCAGGAAAACCATCTCAGCCATTTTTGTGCATGCTGTTAATGACAGCTTTCCAAGCAATTCTCTCCTGAGGATCTGGGAGCAGGTTGCCCTGAAAACAGGAAGAGCGTGTGGAACAATGCCAAATTGGGAAGAGCACCCCAAACAAATCATTTTTGTCACTTAACTACTGCTGAATTCTGATAAGAATGTCCAATTAAAATCTCATTAACAGGCTTAATACTAACTTCAAGTAGGAAAATTACCATCAGGCAGAAAAGAAATTTTTTTTCCCCTGTGGTAGCAATTTGATGTCCTGCAAAATACGAGAATTATGCTTTTCCACACACCTTGAAATACAATCCAAATTGTTACCACAGAGATGGTCATCCAATTACTTGGTTTGGAAAGACATGGAATTTTAGTCAAATCAAAAATTGCAGCAGTCAAATCATGAAGCAGAAAATTAAAAGATATCAAGATTGAAATATTCCTCAAGCAGCTGACACAATGATAAGGTGAATGGTATGGAGTGTGATTAATTAACTGCTGTGAGAAGAACTGAGCTGATCTGGAATGCACAAAATTGGTGGAGGAAGAGAATTCTACACTGTTGCAAATTAAACAAGGAAAACAATGCATCATTATCTGGAGTAGGATGGGGTAAGTGACATATTGGCCCATCCCTCTGAAGACAACACAAACGAGTTTGGCAAGGTGGTGGGATCCGGAGCTACATATCTGAGAGGGGGGTAGTTGTAGATGGGGCAGTGACAGGATGTAGTGAAACTATTGGGAAGGTTTTTCATGTGATGAATCAAAGGGATCGGTTAAAGTGTGCCTGCTTTAACATAAGAACTGTCAGAAATAAGAGTGATGATTAGTACTTGGAACTATGATATTATGGCCATAATAGAGATGTGGGTTTCACAGGGGCAGGAATGGTTGCTTGATGTTTCAGGGTTTAGAACATTTAAAACGAACAGGGAGGGTGGAAAAAGAGGAAGGGGTGTAGCATTGCTAATCAAAGTGCATCACAGCTACAGAAACGAAGGTTGTTGAGGAAGGTTTATCTACTGAGTCAGTATGGGTGGAATTTAGGAGCAGCAAGGGAGCAGCCACTTCATTGGGGGTTTTCTACAGGCCCCCCTAATAGCAGTAGGGAGATCGAAGAACTCATAGGCTTGGAAAAATGCAGAAGTAGCAGGGCTGTTGTTATGGGTAACTTCCACTTTCCCAACGTCGTCTGGAACCTCCTTAGTGCAGATGGTTTGGATGGAGCAATTTTTGTCAGGTGTATTCAGGAGGGTTTCCTTACTCAGTATGTAGACAGGCCAATAAGGGGAGAGGCCATTTTGGATTTGGTGCTCGGCAATGAGTCAGGACAGGTGTCAGATCTCGTGGTGGGAGAACACTTTGGCCACAGTGACCACAACTGCCTCACATTTACTATAGCCTTGGCGAGGGAAAGGAGCAGTTACCAAAGAGAAGATATTTAATTGGGGAAAAGGAAATTATGACGCTATCAGACAGGAGTTGGGAAGTACAGTTTGGGAGCAATTGTTCCACAGAAAGGGCACAACAGACATGTGGACACTGTATAAGGAGCATTGTTGCAAATGATGCTCAAATTTCTTCCTCTGAGACAGACATGAAGGGGTAAACTTAAGGAGTTTTGGATGACGAGAACGTAGAAGCTTCTCGTCAAAAGGAATAAGGCAGCTTACGTAAGGTGGAGGAAGTAAGGATCTAGTACAGCTTTAGAGGAATACAGGCTCGCTAGAAAGGAGCTCAGAAATGGACTGAAGGTTTGGCAGGAAGGATTAGGGAGAATCCAAAGCCATTTTACTCATACGTGAAGAATAGGAGAATGATCAGAGAGAAGGTAGGGCCGGTCAGGGATAGCGTAGGGAACTTGTGCGTGGAGTTTGAGCAGATAGGGGAAGCCCTAAATGAGATTTTTGCTTCTGTTTTCACGATGGAAAGGGACCTTGTTGTGAATGAGAACTTTGAGAAGTTGGGAAACAGGCTTGAACAGATCAGGATTGATGTGCTGGAAAATTTGGCTAACATTAAGATTGACAAGTCCCCAGGGCCAGACCAGATTTATCCTAGGATGCTCCGGGAAGCGAGAAAGGAGTTGCAAAGCCTCTGGGGAAGATCTTTGCTTCCTCACTCTCCACAGGAGTTGTACCAGAGAATTGGAGAGAGAATGTTGTTCCTCTTTTCAAGAAGGGGAATAGGGAATCCCTGGCAGACCAGTCAAGTTCTGGTATTGAGACTGGCTCTAATGCAACAAGCGATACGTCAGCTTCCAAGAGTTCGATTGTGTTAGGGGAATCTGTATGGGAGAAAGATTTACATTTTTGGATCATTGGAATCTCTTTTGGGGTAGAAGTGACCTGTACAAGAAGGACAGATTGCACCTAAATTGGAAGGGGACTAATATACTGGCAGGGAAATTTGCTCGAACTGCTCAGGAGGATTTCAACTAGTAAGGTGGGGTTGTGGGGCCGAGGGAGATAGCGAGGGAAGAGATCAATCTGCGACTGGTACAGTTGAGAACAGAAGTGAATCAAACAGTCAGGGCAGGCAGGGACAAGGTAGGACTAATAAATTAAACTGCATTAGCTTAATGTTCCAGGGTACAAATGCTACAGGAAGGATAGAAAGGGAGGCAAGAGAGGAGGGGGAGTGGCATTTTTGATAAGGGATAGCATTACAGCTGTGCTGAGGGAGGATATTCCTGGAAATACATCCAGGGAAGTTATTTGGGTGGAACTGAGAAATAAGAAAGGGATGATCACCTTATTGGGATTGTATTATAGACCCCCTAATAGTCAGAGGGAAATTGAGAAACAAACTTATAAGGAGATCTCAGTTATCTGTAAGAATAATAGCATAGTTATGGTCGGGGATTCTAACTTTCCAAACATCGACTGGGACTGCCATAGTGTTAAAGGTTTCGATGGAGAGGAATTTCTTAAGTGGATACAAGACAATTTTCTGATTCAGTATGTGGATGAACCTACTAGAGAAGGTGCAAAACTTGACCTACCCTTGTGTAATAAGGCAGGGCAGGTGACTAAGGTGTCAGTGGGGGAGTACTTTTCGGGCCAGCGACCATAATTCTATTTGTTTTAAAATCGTGATGGAAAACGATAGACCAGATCTAAAAGTTGAAGTTCTAAATTGGAGAAAGGTCAATTTTGACGGTATTAGGTAAGAACTTTCGAAAGCTGATTGGAGGCAGATGTTGGGATGGCTGGAAAATGGGAAGCCTTCAGAAATGGGCAGCACAGTGGCACAGTGGTTAGCACTGCTGCCTCACAGCGCCAGAGACCTGGGTTCAAATCCCACCTCAGGCGACTGACCGTGTGGAGTTTGCACATTCTGCGTGGGTTTCCTCCGGGTGCTCCGGTTTCCTCCCACAGTCCAAAAATGGACAGGTTAGGTGAATTGGCCAGGCTAAATTGCCATAGTGTTAGGTGCAGGGATAAATGTAGGAGAATAGGTCTGGGGGGGGTGCGCTTCGATTTGTTGGTGTGGACGTGTTGGGCCGAAGGGCCTGTTTCCACACTGTCAGTAATCTAAATCTAAATGAGATAACAAGAATCCAGAGAAAGTATATTCCTGTCAGGGTGAAAGAGAAAGCTGGTAGGTTCAGGGAATGCTGGATGACTAAAGAACTTGAGGGTTTGGTTAAGAAAAAGAAGGAAGCATATGTCAGGTATAAGCAGGATAGATCGAGTAAATCCTTAGAAGAGTATAAAGGAAGTAGGTGTATACTTAAGAGAGAAATCAGGAGGTCTAAAAGGGGACATGAGATAGCGTTGGCAAATACAATTAAGGAGAATCCAAAGGGTTTTTACAAATATATTAAGGACAAAAGGGTAACTCGGGAGAGAATAGGGCCCCTCAAAGATCAGCAAGGTGGCCTTTGTGTGGAGCCACAGAAAATGGGGGAGATACTAAATGAATATTTTGCATCAGTATTTACTGTGGAAAAGGATATGGAAGAAATAGACTGTAGGGAAATAGATGGAGACATCTTGCAAAATGTCCAGATTACAGAGGAGGAAGTGCTGGGTGTCTTGAAACTGTTAAAGGTGGATAAATCCCCAGGATCTGATCAGGTGTACCAGACTACTCTGTGGGAAGCTAGAGAAGTGATTGCTGGGTCTCTTGCGGAGATATTTGTATCATCGATTGTCACAGGTGAGGTGCCAGAAGACTGGAGGTTGGAAAACGTGGTGCCACTGTTTAAGAAGGGTGGTAAAGACAAGCCAGGGAACTATAGACCAGGGACTATAGCCTGATCTCAGTGGTGGGCAAGTTGTTGGAGGGAATCCTGAGGGACAGGATGTACATGTATTTGGAAAGGCAAGGACTGATTCGGGATAGTCAACATGGGTGCGTGGGAAAGCATGTCTCACAGACTTGATTGAGTTTTTTTGAAGGAGTAACAAAGAAGATTGATGAGGGCAGAGCAGTAGATGTGATCTATATGGACTTCAGTAAGGAACTTGACAAGGTT